>NW_025954522.1:0-25216 GCF_022376455.1 Epithele typhae | reverse complement strand
TTTCTGCGCAGGAGGAAGTCGACGGTCGCGACGGAGTCGAAACGCGGGGAGAGTCTGCGAGCGGTTCGAGCTTTCCCCGTTGGAGTCCGTGGTTGCGCGCGAGGACGTCGGGGCGCGGGGCGTGGCGCAGAAGCGCGGACGCTGCTGCCAATCTGAGAGCGACTCTACTCGAAGCTGTGATGAATGAGATGAGTTACCTTTTATTACTCGGGTCGTGGTTGTATCTGATCACACATTGCGTTATAATAGCACACGAGTCCAGAGAGTCTTGTATTATAGAGCACAATCGGTGACATATTTCCTTCCCATGTAACGAGTGTGGGTTGGACTGTACATATTGATAAGTAATTAACAGAGATAAAAAGACAAGAGACGACCCGAGACTAGCGTGACGGAGCGAGCGAGAACAATGTCAAAGAAAGTAATAGAACGGCTGTATACAGTACTATCCAACAGAAAAAGCAGCGGAGAAACGAAGTTGCAACCCCTTTATTTGCCATATACAACACTGCAGTTGAGTGACATCTACGACGACACGTACTTAGCATTGTAGGTGGGGCAGAGGTCGTCCCACGCGCTCGGGATGGGGTTGGCGAGCGCGACGTGGGCGGGGTCCTCAGCCATGACAACGGCGAAGCCGGCCTCGAGGTGGAAGTCGATGTGGCAGTGGAGGAACCACGGGCCGGGGTTGTTGGTCCTGAAGCGGATGGTGACGTTGTCGCCAGCCGTGCCGGTGGAGACGGCGTCGCGCTGGGGCGGGTTGACGTAGTTGTAGTCAGTCTGGCCGCGGAGCGGACGACATGGAAGGTGTGGCCGTGCAAGTGGAAGGGGTGAGGGGCGCCCGGTGCGTTCGTGGAGGTGACCGGGAACGAGAGCTCAGGTCGCGTTGCTCGGGAGGGTGTAGACGGAGCCGGTGGGCATGAGCGCGGACGCGTCAAGCGCGCCGCTCATGATCTGGAGCAGGACAGGCACGGTGGGAGGGGTGAAGGACGCGCCGTTGATCGCGAAGTTGGTGCCGTTGAAGCTGAAGGCCATGTTGATCGCGAGGTCGACGCCGCCAGGGGTGGGCTCGCCGGGCGCAGCGAGGTCAGTGAGGGGGACGAGGTCGACCTGGTTGAGCAACATGGTGGTCGACGACTCAGTGGTAGGCTCGATCTCCGGGGCCCCATCATAGCGGAGGATGGCCGAGTTGATGCCGCCATCGAAGGAGGTCGTGCCGATGTTGGGACGGGCACGGATCCAGTAGTTATCAATGTCCTTATCGGCGGTCAGGACGAAAGAGTAACGTTGGCTGGCAAATATCTGGATCTGATCGACGGTAAGAGGCTGGTGGTTGACCGAGTCCGCCTCGATGATGGTCATCGTATGGTTGTCGATCGAGAACATGTAGTTCGGGTCGCAGGACAGCGAGACGAGACGGAAGCGGTAGCGTTTGCCCTGGGTGACATGGATGACCGCGAGGTCGGCGACCGCACCCGCAGAAGAGGTCGAACGACCGAGGCCGTTGATGAGTGTGGCATCCGCACCGAAGCTGATGGGCGGTTGGTTGTTCAAGAGGAACACACTCCAGATGAGGGTGATGCTTACGGGAAACGGGGGCCGAGTCGAGCTTGAGTGTGGTACCAGTCCACTAAAGTGATGACAGTGGACTCGTCGTCAACGTCGTATAGCGAGGCGTGGGGGTCGTTGGGGTCGTAGACGACGAACGGGCCACGGAGACCGTCGCAGTACTGGGTCGACAAATGGCTGTGGTACCAGAAGGTGCCGGCCTGGCCCTTGGACGAGAAGTCATACAAGAACGAGTTCTCGGCGGAGATCGGGCACTGGTTGACGAAAGCCGGACCATCGGCCCAGTTGGTGCCTGACTGAAAGAAGCCGTGCCAATGCTATGAACCGAAGTGAGTATGATATTAAACCATGCGAAAATACCATAGAACGTACGATAGTAGTGGCGGTCAGCATCGTGTCGTCAGTGAGGTTGTCGATGACGTTGATCTGGAAGTTGTCGCCCTGGAGAAGATTTTGAGCTAATGACTGACTTCAATGTGCACAAACAACCTACAGTGTTGCCCTTGATGAGGGGACCGGGCATCTGGCCATTGGAGAGGACGGCAGGGCGAGTGAAACCATCGGGGGTGACGTCGCCGTCAGTGATGGTGAGGTCAGCGACGGGGCCAATTGCGGCAGCAGCCAGGTGGGCGTAGGAGAGCCCCAGGAGAACAGTGGAAACGAGGGACTTGAAGTTAGTCATGGTGGGCAGAAAAGAGAAAGGAGGAGCAGAGGACGGTGGAAGGGGAAGCGACCGAAGGCTGCTGGTGAGGAGAGCGGCATCATCGGGTGGAGTTTATATGCAGGCATGCACACTCCGTGTACGTGCTTCGTGAGCTGCTGATGCTTGCGGGAGCGGGGATGCCGGTCATGCCGCAGGCAGGAATCTGGCATCTGCACAGCGCTGTGAGCGGGCCCAGGATCTGGGATCTTTGCCGTCGCAAAAGTCGCGCGGGGATCGGCTCATCCAGGGGTGTGCAGATCGTCTGCTAACCACTCGTTACTGGTTCAGGCACGACGCACATCATCGCGCCGGGCTGAGAATGACAAAGGTGGCCGCAACGGTCCGTTGCTGCCTGTTGTGGGAACACAGTGAGAGTCGCATCCGATTGGGAAGGAAGGCTGTTTGAAGAAGGATCAACTCGGAAGGCACGAGGGTAATACGGCACGGCGCGGCGTGCAAACGGTTCTCACTTTAGTTTACGTTCGAGATAGGACTGGCCGTCCGTCTGGCTCATCACCTGGATCGCTCCGTAGAAAGCGCACGGCTGACTGCGATCACTGGCAGCAAGATTGGAGAGACATCATCTGTCAAAGGTGAGAGCGTACGAAAAGGCTAGTAGAGACGCGAGAAGGCTGCCGTTGTGCGTGGAGACCGCTTCGCTGGCTGGCATTTCGAGTGGGACGACGGGCAGAAAGGGCCGGGTGGGCAGAGTAACGAGGATGGAGGGAGGAGGCAACCCGGAAAACGGTGAGGTGGAGAGCCGGCCATCCACCCACTGCCACCTCCGCCCGATGGCAGTCCTTCCCCTTTCGCCAACACCGAAAAACGCAGGTACGCGCAGTTGTAACGGCAGACCGACTTCCGACCTTCGTGGGTCTCGCTGCTGGGCCCTGGCGCTATTGCGTTCTCACTGTCAGGCGTACACGGCGGTGAGGCTGTAGCATCATAAGTGTCTGGTCTGAGGTGGCGCTGGATAATAGTAAATACTACTTCAATCCCAAACAGGTGAGTCCGACAGTTGGAATGTCTCGATTTCCCAAAGGTTGTATCGTCGCGGCAACATTTTATCATTCTCTGAGTCACGCTCTCCGCCGTGACCCACAATCGGGCCGCGGAATTCCCACAGTTCCGGCGCCGCCGTGGATCCAGCTGCGCGGATCAGCTTGTCTCCTCCACCACCGCCAGGGCCACGAGTGCTGCGGACGCTCAAGAGTCGCTTTGCATCAGCACTGAACCAGGGAAGCCGGCGGCGGCACATTCTCGCAGTGGGACGCTGAGCATATGTGCGGCGATGATCCAATTAGATGTAATATAAGGCCCGTCTCTCGCGTTGGGGGTCCACAGGCTCTGCACCGAGTACTTGCTTTTCCGTCCGCTCATCTCACCTCCCTCGTTTTTCCCTTCTCTGACTTCTCCGGCGCACGCTTGCATTTTCGCACCATGCAGTTCAAAGTCTTCCTCACTCTCGCTGCTACCGCCGCCGTCGCCTCCGCTCTTGTCGTATGCTCTCTCTCGCAGCTCACGACGCAACAGTACAACTGACGCGCACACATGCAGCCCGCCGACCGCCGCGACGACGCGGTCACCGGTACCCCCTCTTTCACCACCTTCTTCACCACCCAGACGTTTACCGCGTCTCAAGTCTTCCCGGTCTTCCAAGAGGGTGCGCTATTCGTTTACTCTGGATCGTTGTCGAGCCTGCTGACTGGCGTTTCTGTATCATACAGCGGCCCCCTTCGTCACCACTCAGACCACCATCACCACCTGGACTGTTTCCCGCACGGTCACGATGGCCGCCACCGGCACCTCCGCGTAAACATCGCCGTTGATGAGGTGTGCGTCGACATTGCGCCGCTCGTTTGTGTGCCGTGTAAGTACATCCATGCTCTCTACTAGGTAGGGGGCTCGTGTGCACCTGGCGACGGTTCGCTGACCTTTCTTGACGCTTTGCAGTCGCCAGTAGTGTGAACCTGCACTGGCTCACACGCGTCCCACTTTCTCTCATCTTCTTTCTCTCCGTTCTTCGGCCGTGCTTAGTGTCTGTCTCCGGATAATGATTGTAGTCGCTTGAATATAAATGCAGTCCGCTTATCACCCGTTTAAGTCATGAAACACACCCGTTGAACGGGGCACTATTGCCTCACTCCTGGCTTCCAATACTCATAATCCGAGGCCGCTCTTAGTACAACTCGCCGCAAACAGCCCAGGCACGGACGCGTCACGGCCGATGCGCTCCGGCGGCGGCAGTACGTTTGTCATTCAGTCCGACTGCGACGCCTGTGCTGATCTTGACAGATTGATTGGGACCTGGCCACCCCGGAGCTCTAGAGTCTAAACCCATCCAAGTATGCGAAGCCCTACTTCCGCGAACAGTGATCAACTAGACTGCGCCGGCCGGCATCCAGGCGGGCCACGTTGATAGATAACGATCCTTCCGAGCTGCGCGGTGCGGAAGGCTGGCGACAGGCTGGCGAGGCACGGCGGCATGATGTTTCAATTTTGGGAAGGCACAGCGGCGGACCAGCTGGCAGCAACTCAGCAAAGTCGGATGTCGGTGCTGCGTCTGCGGGACGTTCCTGGGATCATCATTGCAACGATCGCAATGTGGCAGATGGAGAGGGGGTTGTTTGCGGGGCTTGCTGACCGGCATAGAGCCTTGGAAATCGGCTCTGGCACGCGTCGGAGTCCCAGCCCACAGGACTGATATCACTACTGCTTCCGTTAGTACACACCTCTGTCAGAGAACAAAACGATCGCGATACTCACAGCATGCACAAGGAGGACGAGTAAGACGAGATGGGTCAAGAGCCGCATCCGAGAGCACCTATTGAGGTCAGTTGATGCTCTCACCATGAATCTGTATCAGTTCTGACCATACGTCCTGACAGAGCATGGGATCGTGAGATGTACAACAACTCAGATGTTACATACACGTGGTACAGCAGTTGGTACAAATCCTAGCACACCGCCTACTTCGACAACTCAGCGAGTCACTCCTCCATGGCGTCCTCGTCGCGAGCAGGGACCGCAGCGGTGTTCTCGCTCTCTTGCCAGAGCTCGCACCACTTCGGGAACACTCGCTTGTACAACGCCATGCAGACGGTGTCCATCTGGCTGATCGGGCCGTCGAAGTGGGCCTTGAAGTACCCATGCGTGCCGAGCGACTCCTTGATGTGACCGGAGCGGCCGTACTTCGTGTGCAGCTGGATGGGCTTGAAGTACGCGATATCATCTGAGATTAAACATGAGTGAGAGACACAAGCGGGAGGAAGCATGGAAGGCGTGCACGCACCCGCATTGAAGAACATGTAGCGGATCGTCGCGGTCTTCTTGTGAATCTTGAAAGGGTGACCGGTCAACACGATGCGTTTTGCGACGATGCGCGTGGTGTCCGGATGAACGAAGCTGCCCATGGCGACCAGCTCGGGAGCTGGTCTTAACATTAGGCATGTGTCCGGAATTATATGTGGACACATTCATACCTTGGGCGTCGCCAGTCTCGCGCAGGAAAAAACTTGGGAGGTTGCCATACACAACAGGGCCATAGATAGTAGCAATGCTGGTGACGCCATGGCGGAGGTAACGCTCGAACTTGTGCACGTTGTTAGGTCCCTTGCCTCCCCCGCGCGTATGTTGACTGTAGACAGGGTTCACGCGCATACGACGCGGCCCCACGCAGAGAATAAGAGGATCCTGTATGGTTTGATATTAGGACATGCGTTACAACAATCAAATTCAGGGCACGTACCTTTGAACGTACAGAGTCGTCGTACTCCGTATTCCGCTGGACTGTGAAGTTGAGGACCGTCTTTTTGTGCTCATGTTGCAGCAAAGTGAAGACGGCAAATGGCTTCCTAGAGACAACGCGGGCTGCTTCCTTTGGCGCGTCCTTCAAATAGATCGTAACACGCGTTCCGGGCTACGCAGACACATGAGCACACACATACATTCGGTTAGAGCGGGAAGTATGGCGACCTACCTCTACGCCACCCTCCTCCTCCGCTCTCCTCTTCACCGCTCGTTCAGTACGCTTGAAGTCCTCGAACTGGAAGATCCGGGCGTAGTCGCGGGGGAGGTTCTCATACGGATCCCATGGACTTGTCCGGAATGATCGCAATCCGCGATACCTTTGGAACCGTGTCCGTGCGGATACGTCTAGAGGAGTGTCGATCTCATCAGGGAACTGCGCGTCGTCCTCTTCCTCACGTTTCCTGGCTCTCCATTTCTGCAGTCTAAGTGGCTGTTTAGCACAACACCCGGAACGCTTTGGTGGAGAACATACTGTCGCGCCTCTTCATCCTCGTCCAGGTCCTGGAACATGACACTCTTTAAATCTTCGGTCTCCATCTCAGTATCTTCCGCGACAGGCAGGTCCTCCATTTCTTCTGCCTCCTCCATGTCGTGGTGACCACCCTCGCCCCCGTCTTCGTCGTCCCCACCCTCCTCGTCACTCTCGTCAACGATCCATGCTGCTTGATATTCGCTAGTGCCTTTAGGAACTCTGCGAATGACTTTCGGTGTAGTCCCGGCCTTCGCTTCGGGGACGGCATCACCGTTTTGACCGCTCGCGCCTTTCATCTCCTCTTCCGTAGGCCAAGTCTGCTCGTTCGCCATGTCGTCAGGGTCGTTGCTGGACACGAGCGAATCCGCTGAGGATTCATCAGGCTCCGCGAGCAGTTCCGGCTCGACATCCATCCCGGTGGTATGACCAGCTTTTGGTGCACGAGGAAGCGGCGCGGAGATAATCTGCGAAATGACAGGTGAGCGGAGCTGCCTTCCAGCTCGACTGATGTCAGGACTTACGCGTGATATCTGGAAGTCTCCGTGGTTCGAGATGTGGATGAGTCGGTTTGCGTTGAGGTGCGCGCCGCGGACGACGCCCGTGACGCTGAGCACCTCGTCTGCCCACTCGACCTTCTCTGCGAGGATCCACGAGCGGCCGTCCCTCCACTTGACGTCCGATGGCTTGCCCTCGGAGACTGCCCGCAGCGCGTTGAGCGCATCCGACGCGTGGTGCATGTCGTATACCCGCGTCTGGCTTGGGACGAAGTACTGGACGAAGGACAGCAGGGACTTCATGACACCGGGCTTCTCCTTGGGCTCCATCGGCGCGTCGGCGGCGACGACGGTGACGACCTCAGGGATGCCTTGCGCTTGGAGGGTACGCAGCAGAGTGTCGCCCCACTGGTCTACCTCGACGTTGGGGGAGAGCACGAAGATGACATAGTCGGCGACCTTGCAGGCGTCGAGCGAGGCGTACATCTGCCGATACTGGAGGGGGATGAACTGCAGCGAAGTCTTGAACCGCTCTGCTCTGCTCATTTCCTTCTGTCACATGCCGCACCACAAAATAGGAGAGAAAGACGTACCTGAGCCTTTGTAGTCCCGTCTCGGTGTCCTCCTCCAGCGACCCATCGATGGCCTCTGCGAGTTTCACAGTGATATCCCGTGTATTCACGTCCTCCGTGAGCGGGACAACCGCGACGATCCTTGGAGCGCCGTCGACCCCGCTGAATATCCGGGTCGCGGAGACGATCGTTTGCCGCTTCTTGAGCTGGACTTGTTTCGCGCTGTTACGGCGATTGGTGCGAAGCTGAGCGGCGGCGTGCGAGGCAATGTTCGCTTTTGGGGAGTCGCGGCGTATGCGACCTGCGGGAGAGTCGACGACTGCAGAGATCTTGATGAGAAGAGTGGAACGTACCTTTGGCAGCCTCCTTCAACGATCCCTTCGAAGCATGCTTTGATTTGAATGCCTTGTTTTTCTGAGAGGCTGCGAGCGTAAATCGCGGCTGCGCACGGAGTGACGAGCCAATGAGGGGCACTGACTTGCTTGAGGGTGGGACGATGGTGGTGAGCACCTTCTGTCATGTTGAGAAAGGGCGAGATAGAGGGGAAGGGAAACCCAGCTGCAGTAGCACGATCTCCGATGCACCCAAGGATCGGCGAAATTTCCTCCATCTTATCTTATCAACTGACGAAGGCCCAAGGAATTGGCGCCCATGATCTTGAATTGGAACTTGCAATTCGCCTTCAACGACAGCCCTGCGTCATTTGGACTCGCTCTCAATAAAACGAGAGCAAGGAAGACGGGGAGTATATCCGAGGCTCTCCACTTCTCTGAGCTTCCGCAACGTAACATACGATAACTTGGCAATCAACTACTGAGCACCTTACGCGCAGTGCCATAGTCATCAGCAAAAGGTGTTTTTAACGGTAGCGCCCGATAGCACGCGACTCTGCCAGATCGGGACAGGCCGTCTATTGTCTGCGCGACAAATGATGATGGCAGAACGGTAGCAGTTGATATTCATTCGTCTTCGATGTGACGTTTGATCATATTTCGTGGCCGCATACAGGTTATGATGGATCGACTACAGGCACTAGTAGCTTAGACGGAAAGCTATAGTCGATGATATGATAATGATAGTAGACGATCATGTGCCCCTCCAAGGGTGATTCATGGCGCGCGGGGTGCATGGTAAGTTCGTAATGAGCCATACGGTCGGTTCGCGAGTGCGCGAACAGTGCGCGCGGCAGAGAACGCGGTGCGCGCGAGGATGCGCGGGTCAGCGCGGGCGCCTGTACCGCTTACGGATGGAGTCCGCCGCAGTCCGGCGACGGCGAGCCTCACCACCTCCCCTTCTCCCATCCGGGGCCTCTGTTCCCCAAATTTGTTCTTGACATCTCTTCTAATTTCTCGCTGTTCTGCGGAACCTGGTCTTTCCATGTGTATCCTCTTCATCAGAATGTTTGCTTCTCTGGGACACAACTGGGACATGATTTATTCGACTGCGGACATCTCGTGTCCTTGCTCACCAATTTAGCATTGTCTCGGCCTTTCACGTTCCGTCTCATGTTTACAATGGACTTAAGGCGTGCTTCTCTGTACATTAGGTGCGCATTTCATCTCCCCCTCGCGTGTATTGAAGCGACCCTGTTCCCAAACAGCGAGACGGTCAGTGAGTAGTTCATCGCAGCGCCGGGTCGTTTGGGCACCACAGCCCTGCTCGTCCGATGCCCGGCGTGTTGTCCATACTCGCGGCGCCGACGCACCTGGGTATTCCAAGGTACACTGGTGACCCCCTCTCACGGCGAATGTCTAGCCCGCGTCGAGCTAGCTGCTATCTCGCTTGCACTACACATGTCAACGATCAGCGCGTTTCTTCCGACCCTCCCATGCGGCCCAACACCTGGCTCACGGGCTTTGAAGCGCTCTCAGCCCGCCTAGCCCCCTGCGAGCCAACGATCAAGTCCCGCTGCATCGCGATTCTTGTCGCCGACGGCTTTGACCGCGCGCAAGTCAACGGCGTCCGCACCACACCGCTCAAGGCCGGAATAGCGAAGCGTGGGCGATGGCGAGAGCAAGGGCCATCCCGCGGACCACCACCGTCGCGAGTGAATCACCCGCCTCCGCCTCTTCCTCCTCCTATTCGACGCGCTCGTAGTCACGCGCGGCACGGCGAACGCGCGGCGCACGCCGCACGGGGCACGGGCGAGGGCAGTGAGCAGGTTGCGAATACGAAAGTTAAGTCAAGATATATACATCCTTGGGAAGACGTACTACAGTCGGTGTTAGCGACGACGAAGAGTCTGTGGTCTGGCAAAATTTGCTTATGATGATTTCTTGCTAATTGTCGTGGTTCGATGCGGCGGCGCCGCAGTGGCGTCCCGCTTTGGCCTCCGTTCGGTCGCCAGACTGCATGGGCGCGTGTGCGCGTGTGCGCGCCTACTGGACTTCCCCTGCGACCGCCATCATCCCCTCAGCGCGATGTGCCACTCACGCTCGCGGGTGATCCATCAAGACATGGTGAGTTCCTCCCTTTGCTCTCAGCATCTCGTTCACAGTGCCCACATTTCTATCGACATTGATGTGGCTTTTAACAACTTCTCGCAGACCATCATTGTCTCGTCGCCCTCATGGCCGCCACTCTGCGCCCGGTACGTTCAACTTCCCACCTCCACAAAGCCAACATGACCACCCACTCCCTGCGTTTCCGCCTCCTCGTACCCACCACAAGTCACGATGTTTTTTCCTCAACCGCGCGAGCTTGGTGCGCCTCCAGAACGCAATCAAGCTTGAAGTCATGGTGCTTAAGCGCTTATGGCCACGGCCACCCTCCGCGCGCGGTGTGAAATTCCTCTTTTGCCTCTTCTCCTCCCCTTCACGCTGATTCCTCAGCCTCGCCGGCAGTGTAAACGTTGCTCCGTGTGCTCTTACATCAGTCCCGAGTGACTCCACTTGTAATCGGGGATGTAAGGAAATGTGGTGGAGGTGTTGCGGCAGCCACTCAGTGGGAGTGCGGTGTACAGGTACGTCTTCAGAACTTCCATACAGGCTGGCAGGTGAGCAGGATGTCAGGACACCGCACGGTTGAGCCCGCGCCTCGTGGGCTTCTGCTGCTAGACCTGCGGGCGACCACTTCCGGCAGGTGTTGCTGAATGCGCGCGAAACGTCCACCCCGAGCACCAGCCCGTTTTGTAGCAGCAGCGGCTCTCCAGGTTGCGTTCCTTTCCCTTTTCCACCGAGATCAGTTCCGCACTGACCGCTCGTCCATAGCTGCCTTGACCAACTTGCAGTACTCACACATCGCTTGAGCGATCTCCCCACGCAAGCAGGGCGGTCTCGGTCCAAACCTCAGGCTCCTGCTCGTCGAACACCGCGACATGTCCATCTCGCCTGATTACGTCGTGCTCGTTGAGGACGAGGGCATCGCCCTCTGTGGGCTCTTCATCATCGACCCATAGGGGATCCTCAGGTGCGTTCGGCGGGGTTGGACAACTGAACCACCGCAATCGACAACGTCCCCGTCGGCCACTCGGTCGAGGAGACGATCCGGTTCGTAAACGTGTCCCAGTTCACCCAGGTGAGTTTCGCTTCCTCCACGTTCTCCGTGGCCACTCCCGCTGACTACTCCCTCCTCGCTTTCCCCTTCCCCGTTCACCACGCTTCCGAACGATGAGCATGTTGAGGAGTTCCCCACAAACTGGAGTGAGGAGGAAAGACGATGAAAACACGGCCATCCATGCTCACCGTCACGACCATCTCCCCGCGCCCCTCCACTGCGCCCCTCGCCGCGCTCGACCGGCCTTTCCGTGCTCTCCACACTGACTGCTCTATCACTGGGCGAGCACTATATATATTCGCATTTTCTACAGGCCGTTACTGACCACTCTCATGGCAGGGACGACCCTATGCATCACAGGAGTACTATGTCGATGTGCTCACTGCTGGTTGAGAGGCCTCAAGGACGCGCCCACATCGCTGACTGTGTAAGTCGTTTATTCTGCTCTTATGTCCATTGTATAGGATACCTGCTGTTTCGTATCTACCCAAATGGATTACTATTGCACAATTGGATTGTACTCTCTGCGTAATATGTGATCCCCAGTGTGCGATGGAAGACCATAATGTTCTGCATGATGCTGTCATCCCCTCCGCTAAATCTGACGTTTTATCATGTAGCGCTATCATCTCATGCGCCGCAGATGACCGGTATATGGTCGCGCGCGCACTCAGAAATGATAGCCCTGTCCGCGAGAATCGATCATCATTTGATAGCGGAAGAAGCAGACGATAATACACTACAAGTTACTGCATTACTTGGATGCTCAGCTACCGTCTATTGTCTTCGCTATCACTAACTATCGTACGCTACGAATGCCCCCGTGCACTATCAGACGCTACCGTTTCCGCGCCTACTTTGCTGATGCTAGGCGACGTCTCCCATTCCCTAGGCCAGGTCCCAGACACCTCTCGTCGGGACTCGGCAACGTTCCCAACTCTCGACCGCCGTGAAGCCATGGGTCACGTTTCATCAGCAAAGGGCGCATCGACGAGATAATCTTCGACCCAAAGCAAGTTGTTGTTATTATTATTATTATTACATTCTTTCAATCCCTATGTGTCACATATGCGCGCCGACCCAAAGCAAGTGGCATTCGGGTTTGGGAGAAGGCATGCCAGCTTCTACGTAAACGCGACTCGCTAATGGGGTCTATGGTTATACCTAATAATCTGTCGGCTTCACCCAAATAGCTAGATAGCACGTCTTGTCAACCCCTTCACGATTCAGCCAAAACTCAGAGTGTACTCAGCTTTTGTTTCCTGAAGACTTTCGCTGCACCATCAAACCCCGTTCGCCGGAGCACGAGAAGTTGATTGGTGACCATGCTAATTCATAGAGAGCGACCAGAGGACAGTGATATTCGCATTTCTCCACTTTTCGAGGGCACGCCAGTCCACTTCGTGCCTCCTGTAACTGTCACTGCGTGGAAACACTATCGAGACTTGCCCAACGCCCCTCGTTGAATTAAAGCTAGTGCAATGTATCGTAGTGCATAAGATACAACGCCGGCGGAGAGACATCAGTCTCAAACATCCGCGAGGATGCGAACGAGGATCTCCTTCACGCTCTTCCTCTCCCACCCCAGCCTCACGCCCTCACCACCGACCTCCGAGCCAGCAGCCGTCGCGCCCCCGGTCCCGCTATCGAGCGGCACAGCGGGCCACATGACGCTCCCCAACACCTCGTCATCGGGCCCATCGCGCGTCCGCAGACGGTGCGACACCACCCGCGGAAACACCCTCGCCACGTCCTCCTCCGAGACATCCCACACCTCCGGCGTCCCCCGCGCGAGCGCCGCCTGCAGCTCCTCCGCCGGGCCCAAGTCCACCGCGCCCGAGTCCTTCTCCGCGCCGAACCCCACGCGGGGCAGGAGCAGGTCGTACGCGGCGGGGACGCTCGCGCCGTCCTCGCCCTGCACGCGCACCTCCGGCGAGTTCGCCCCCTCCATCCCGAGGCCCCCATCCTTCCGGTTCAAACCACCGGCGACGCTCTCCGCGCTGACCCACGCGCCCTCGTTCGCCTCCGCCCAGCTCTCCCCGTCCCCGTCCGTGCTCCCGCCTGCAGCCGCGGCCATGCGCGCCTCGTGCACGACGAGCTCGGCCCCGAGCGTGTCCCCGTGGAGGACGCGGAACGCGCGCGCGAGCGCGTCCGCGGCCGCGTGCGCGTGCAGCGTGAGCAGCGTGCCGTCGAGCGCGGGGTGGTGCCGCGCGGCGGCGAAGAGGTCGAGCACGTACGCGTCGAGCGAGCGGTGCACGGCCGCGTGCGCGGCGGGCGGCGGGCTGCGCGGGTCGAGCGCGGACGCGGGCACCGTCGCGTGCACGGACGGGTAGAAGATCGGGGAGGCGGGCGGGTGCGCGCGGGCGTGGGTGCGGAGCTGGGCGAGCTCGGAGGGCGGGAGGACCGGCGGGGCTTGCGGTGGGGGTGGGGGTAGGGGTGCTGACCTGCGCTTCGGGGAGTGTTGAGGGGGAGCGGGGGCGGTGAAGAAGGGATTTGAGGCGTGCGGGAGAGAGAGAGGAGAGGTCAACGGAGTTCCGCGCGGAGTCGGCGAGGACGATGCGCGGTATGCGACATAGCTCTGGCGGATGGAGGGGTGGAGTGCGATGTCCGCACTCATGGAGAACTTATCAAGCTTTGAAAGAGATCAGCTGGCCAGTTCGAAACGACGTGTTATTGACGTACCAGGCCACGCAAGAGTCCAGGACGTTCATGAGGGTCTGCCTTGCATACATAGACCATCACAAACCCATCGGGCAGATTCCACGTCCCATCCTCAACATCAGGATCCCGCCCCGACGCATCCGAATCGTCATCCTCAAGACCATCCAAAACGACTCTCCGCTCCGCCAACACTCTCGTCAGAGCACGCTGAGATGCCGCTACGGTGTGCTCGAGCCCTGACACCACCACCGCCTTCGGGATCGAATACACCGAGGGTACCCCCGCCTCGCATCCCCGCTCGCCGCCCGCTGCGCTCTTCTGCGCGCGCCCGCTGTCCAGCCCCGCAGCCGTCCCCACGTCCTCGTCCTCCGCGACGTCCTCCATGCCCGGCGGCGCGAACAGCGCCGGCAGCGGCAGCGGGTCCGTGCGCAGCCTGCCGTTCCCCGGCCGGCGCGGCCGGCGCGAGCGCAGCGTGGACGTCGGCGTGTGGCCGCCCGCGAGGAGCGGCCGGCGGGAGGACGCGAGGGACGCGGCGTCGAAGTACCCGTCCTCCTCCCCGTCCGTGCTCGGGGCCGGGAACGACGCCGACCGCCGCGGGGCGTGGTGCGCGGTGGTCCGGGGAGGTGGCTGCGCGGCGAGGGGGACGGGGGCCGCGCGCGGGGTGGTGTCGGCGCGGGAGCGGGGGGTTGGGCTGCGGTGGGAGGGCACGGAGCAGGGAGGGGCGCGGCGGAAGAAGAGGGCGCGGAGGAAGGCTTCGGGGCGCTCGAAGGGGGCGTGGATCGAGGAGGAGGAGCTTTGTTGCCTAGTGCGCGGACGGCGGGCACGGACGGTGGAGGGAGGGGAGGAGGATATGGAGGTGATTTTCTGCTTGTGCGCGGGGATGCCGAGCACTTGTTGCAGGATCTGGCGTAGACAGAATCAACGAGGTGGATACGACACGAACGCAGTACTCACAAGCGCGACTATATTGACTAGTAGGCTCACATCCTCCTCCTTCGTTCTCAGGATGAGGTGGACCCCGACATGAGTGTTCTTGTCCGGCCTGTTGCTCCCGACCGGGGTGCGGGGTTGCGCAATCAAGCAGAGAAGCAGAGACTGAAGCACTACCGGATCGATAGGGATGTCTGGGTGGGTAGCCCGTGCGCGCGAAAGAAGTCCTTGGAGGTAACCCGCTGTCCCGGGCGGCGCAGCAGTCTGAGAGGTACCAGTACTGGGGGGTGGGACGTTGGACTGCATGGGGGTCGTGAGGGGCGATGATGTTGAATGTGACACGAAGTTGGGACTAACGGGCCTGGGGAGCTGATGGCAAGCTATCACGTTAGGCAAGATGTGTATGGGGCGCCATGAGGCCCAAGGAAACACAAGATGAGAACGTCTCGCGAAGCAGTCGTGGAGGATGGTAACAAGCTGAGAGCTCCCGGTGCGGTGGCGGCGGTCGCCCTACGGAGGGCCGTTGCGGACCGGACGGGCCGATCTCTTACTGAACACTCAGGACTGACATCATCGATCCATCTTGTCATCTTCCTCGACAACCCTGCCATTGCGACATCAAGCAGCGTCGGTGCTGTTTGGCTTGGTGGTATTTCTATGATCACAGGCTGATTTATGAGTGTCTAGCTCAGGCACGCAACCTCTCAAAGGACTCCTGGATCCAAGACATCGAGTCGGCTCGATCGAGTTGAGTCACGTTATGCGACTCAGTGTGACGGTAGCAATAACGTCTTCCCACAGCAGGGCGACCAATCATGGGAACGCACTGAGGATCGAAGCCGGAGGTCGACCGTTTGAGAGAGGTCGATGGCATTTGAATCTTGGAGCGGCTCAGCCCGGGGAGAACCCTGCACGGGGCAACCATTGTCATGCAGCGGAGTCGACTATTCTGACATACGACATAGGAGGGGAGGAGGATGCAACGAAGCGGTGTCGTGCACAGCACGTCACGAGGACATACCGATTGTTTCCGGTGCCGCGATCTCGAGACTGTGGCTTCAGTGGGGAACAACTGGCTGCCGAGCCGCGGCTCAGCCACGATCGAGGTCGGCGAAGTCGGGGGGGCGCTACTGGTCCCAGTTCGGTGCCTGGACGTTCAGGCCTCAGGAGCCTCCGTTGCCGTGTAACCACCCATTCGCGTCCTATAGATAAATCGTCTTCCAGCGCGATCAGTGCTCAAAACAAATCGCGGGCTGTGTCTCGTGCGCTGCCAGAAAGGTTTGATCAGCCCTGCAGACAAGCGTCACGAGACGTTTGCCGCACTCACCGTGCTTCTTCATCATGATCATCTGGCCCCGATCCTCAAAGCTGCCACCAGTCCACAGACGCCGCCTTCAAGACCGTGACGCCGTCGACGACCGCCTCGAACCTAGCATGGCGACAACTACATCCGCGTGGTCGATCTCATCAGCGCACGCTCCCCCAGTCACACGCAGATCGCCAAAATGAGACGCACGGCTGACCAGCCACTGCCGGTCGTGACGGCGGATGAGAGAAGCAGCCACCACTGCGGCGATTGGGCTGGGGTAGCGAGGTTCGCGAGATTTATTGCGTAGTGCGAACGCGCGTTCTGGTTGTCGGCCTCGAGCACGGAACCGAGAACGTCGCGCCGCCGTGTGCACACATCTCGAGGCAGGCGGAGTGCATTCGAGGCTAGGCGCAAGGAACAAGAGGAGCGCCCGCGAGAAGTCCAGGTACGGCGTTTGCACCTGGCGGCCACGGCGGGCCCTACTGCCGCCGGTCTGTCGAGGAGATGGAGTATGTGGGAAGATTTGACCAAGGATGTGTACGTGCGAGCGGAAACGGACCGGACGCCACCGGCTCAGTGACGCGATATCAAACCTACCTTCATAGGGCGGGCGCCCGCTCAGCGTTCAGTGCTTGCTTGCCTGGGACGCAGTGGCTCCGTCAGCGGCGCGGTCCCGCCCGGGTAGCAGGGCCGCACACCCGCACTTGCTCCTGTGCGGAAAAGTGGACGACGCGGTGGCACGCGTACTATCGAGGGCTTTGATCAGCTCCTTGTGGCACGGTACAGAGAATACAGTCCACATTTCCTGGCCATTTCGGCGCCTTGCGCATCATGCGCGCCGAGCTCCTGTCGACTGCTGAAAAGGAAAACCTGTCAGCTCGGCCGCCCGCGTGCAAGGGAGCAAGGTGCGTCCAGCTGCCGCACCTGACGTGAACACGACATCGGTCCTGACGCCGAGCGCCACAGCGCCGCTAGCTGCAGCAGCAGCGTTTGAGCGACATGAATCACAGTCGCTCATCTAAGCCCGAACTAACCTTTTGGGCACCGTCGGCGACTCGGTGTGCGCTGGGGTGGCGGTCGCAGGCGGGCGGCAGGTGCACTGCACAGTGACACAGAGAGTCAGTAGCACAGGGCACAGGAAAGCAGCAGCACGCGCCACTAGGTCTGCTGCGCGAGTGGCGCGAAGTCACTCGGGGAGAGCAGTGGTGGTGGAGCGTAGCGTCTTGGCTCGGAAGGCGTTATCAAAACGCCACCATCTGCGGTAATACCTACAGGGCGCGCAGCAGCAGCAAAATAAGCCGCTGTTTTTGTTTCAACTTGTGCGAGAGTCGGAGCACAAACCTGGCGGCCAAACCAGCGGTATCCATCAGGGAGACGTGGGCATTCCGAGTGCTGGGCGGGCCGCGAGGCTGTGTTCGCAGCGTCCTGGCTGATCAGCGTCGAGCCGCGCTCGACGAGCCCCGGCCACCGATAATTAAATTTGGACGCGACGGCTCCTCGAACACCGGAGGAAGTGCGTGCTCTGGGCGTGCCGTGGTCCAAGCGAGACAGCGGGATCAGTGCAGGCCGGGGATTCTTGTCATCTTGTGCAGCCGCCGCGGTTGGGGTTGATGCATGAGGCGTTCGGGGCGCGTCGGTGTCGTCAGCGTGCGAAGCCGGCGGTTCCACAGGGTACATGAGGCCGCCTGACGACGTCGGCGGGCATACGAGTCGGAGCGGTTGGAGAGTGGAGGACGCACGGCTTGAGGTGATCGTGTCCAAATACGTAAGACGACCCGGAAGGAGGTTTGAGGCCATTGTGGGGGAGAGCCTCTTTAAGGGTGACGGGACCGTCGATTCGAATATGCAGAGGGCGAGGCCGCGGTAGAAGCCCAAGGGAAGACGCTAAGAGGTGAACGTTTGAAGTTGATTGCAAGCTCTGGAGGGAGGTGGCAGGAGACCGGCCCGAAGGCGAAGAGACAAAGATCCGACTGGGCGGAGGCTGGGGAAGACCGCCCGGGGTATCTCGGGCGAAATCACACCGCCTTGGGCGCCAGTCGATAATCGGATGGAGTGGGAGGGCAGAGGATAGGCTCCTGGAGGTTGATGCGCCATGTCAGACCGTCGTCTTGCGTTCGCGCACCTGAAGAAAGAGCGCAGCTGCACGGGCTCGATGGTCCAGGCGGCGACGATCGGCTGGCGTTCAGGCTGCCCCCCGAGAACGCCCGATGGTGCCATCTCGATCTCAGATCGATCAGCCTCACCGATCGAGGATGCTGATTGGCAAAGCCTTATGTCACTCGTTGCGTCACAGAGCCTGGATGTGTCGACAGTGATTTTGGTGAGCACCCTAAAAAGATCTATGCGGGACATACGCAGGAATAGTGACTCCTATCCCGATTGTTTCCGATGCGTGCGACGAGCAAGACGACATATGCAGGGCGAACGCGCTGATGACAGGCGTGATTGTCACCTGTCACATCCACCCACACCTCCACCGGGCGGATGCATATGCGCTCCAAGTGCTAGGCCAGATGTGCATCAAGATTGCCACGGCACGTCGAACTCTCCCATGGTTGTCTTCTCTTCTCTGCCGCATTCGTCGCGCAATCGCAGCGTTATTTCCGAGTGCCTTCTGTCGAGAGGGAAAGGACCTGGAAAGCAGAGAACATTCCTACCCTGCTCTCCATCCAGTGGGCCTGGTCGACCGCGACTACCGATTCCTGCCAAACCCCCGACGCCGGTTACCGTCGACTGACAGGCGGACTTTGAACACGGACAGTCAGTCGCAGACGCTCGCAGACACGCCTGCAGGTGGATTCAGAGACTCGCGCGCGATCAAGATGGCCCCTCGCGCCCCAGTGCGCCCCTGGCGCCTCCGGCCCCGGCAGCTGACGCGCTCCCTTGGCCTATATCCCACCTCCCTTCCCTCCGTCCCGTTCTTCCCTTCCGTCGACGCTGCGTACGGCCACCGCTCGTCCACCACCTCCGTCTCCTTTCCTTCGCCTTCCACAGGCCGGCCCTCCTTTCTCCTCCTTTCCTCTCACGACTTCCCGGCCACCTCTCCACCGCCCTCCGACCCTCGGGCTGTCGCGCTATATCTCTGCTACTAACGACCCCTCCCATTCCTCTTCGCGGCCCGCGCGACCTGTCCTACATGCATGGCCGTAAATCCTCTCTTCCCCCTCACCATCGACGACACCTCGCCTCTCGTCGTCTACCAGCCCTTTGCCGATACCTTCACCATCCCCAACGTTGCGACTGGCTGGAACCCCTTCTACACGCTCACAGGATTCGCCACAGTGGCCACCGGCGCGGACTCGGAGGTTGCCTCCGCCCTCGGGAACGGCACCAGCCTGCACCTCACCGCCTGCGACGGCGCGAGCCTTCAGATCAGCTGGAACGGTACGTCACCCTCATTCACCCATATCAGCGCGCGTTTTCCCCTCTTGCCCCGACGTTCCATATATGCGCGCGCGTCGGCACGCCTGTGCTCGCTGCGGGGGCACACCTCCCAGCGAGCACGGGGTCGCGCACGGACGACGGCGCCGCGTGTGCCCGGGCACCTCGGGCACGTCGCGATGTCGTGCCAGCCGAGGACGAGGGCCTCATCCCAGATCTGCCTCTTCGCGCGTTCGGGGCTCCGCCGGGCATGTGCACCGGGCGCCTAGAAGAAGGACGCGTTTGTCCGTGCGGCCGTGCGTGATGGGAAGGAGCGCGCCACGCGCCCCGCGTCACTGCGGTCGGCGCGAGCAGATCCTGTTGCTCGGGGAGCAGCGATTCGTCGGTGGTCGCCGCCCCGAGAGTTCTGAAACATATGCGGCCCAGTGTTTTTCGTCCGCGGATCGACCGTCTGATGTTCGATTTGCGGATCCGTCGTGCGCGGTTGTGGGCGTGCCTCGCAAGAAGCTCGCGCGCGCGGCATGTCCGCGTTGCTTGTCGACTTCTTGCACGCTGGCTTCTGTGTTCGGGCTGTTTCAGGACGATGGGCCTCGTCCACATCCCACGGATCTGTGGGACCATGCAGGGCTTGTGTTGTGCACTTGCCGCTACGTCGAGTAGGCGCTATCAGCACTCAAAGCTCCAAGTCTTATCTAACGGGCGCCCATCGTCCTGAAAACGCTGTCACCGTGTTGCGGCGTGTTGTCGATCGAGTACAGTGCACCGAGGCTCACGCAAGTCCCCAGGCACAGACATCACGCTTTTTGGCACACTGGTGCTCCCTCCCAGTGGAAGCAATCTCGTCGCGTCATACTCGGTCAACCTCGATGGCACCGACACGACGAATTTTCTATCGAACATCAGCCATTCTTCCACCGTCGACGACGCCGTCACCGACGTCCTCGTTCAATTCAAGAATCTGTCCGATGGCGCCCATGTCCTGCAACTCACGATGCACAATTCGGACGACAGTGCGACGGCTGGGAACTCGACGACCGGCCCCATTATCGCCTTCGACCGTGCCGTTGTGATATCCGATTCCGGGAAGCCAGGGTGAGTGAACGTCTCAATGTTCCGGGTTCAATCTAGCCTCGTTCGCGCAGCAATAGGACTCCTTTCAGTATTTCTCTCCCATCGTTTTGTTCTCCGCATCTGTTGTTGCTCACGCCCAGACCGTTTTGCCCCCACTCATCTCCGCCACCTGCTTCCCACCCATGTTGCGTACATGTTCTTTATAGAATCATTCATTCTACGCCCGACGACGATCTTTACCCACTCTTTCGTTCTCGTTACGCCCTTGCGCCCGCTGTCGCCACGCTTCTCGCGGTCATCTTCTCATTTCGCATAATTGCCCTCGTTGACACCCTAGCTAACTCCGCTTCCGTGCTTCCCCAGACCCGCGCCGCCCGCGTCTTCTGCGACGAGCCCGTCCGCCGCCACGCCGTCTTCCACCGCGACAGCCGTGACGTCTCCCGTGCCGGACGACGACATCGCGTTCCGTGGCCGCTGGAGTTTTCAGTCTGGGCTGCTCCCCGACTCGGATGCCATATTTCATAGCAGCTCAAACGTCGGCGACCGGGCCTCGCTCACATTCAACGGTGCGTGTGCCTTCTTGTGCGAATGGCCTGCTGCGATTCGTGGAGTGGCTAGCCTTGATTTTGCTCGCGAGACCTGGGCGGGCAGTGCCCGGACTAAGGTGCGGGCCCAGCGCTTCGCATGATGGCGACGGGCGGGTGATGGGGGCGTGTCCATGCAAGCGCGCGCTTCTGAGGCGGGGTTCTCACACCCGATTCCTCCGTCATCGTGCGAGAAGCAGCGGTGGACGAAATGCGCAAGTCGTCCGCGCCTGATCTGAGACCGACGACGGCTTCCATATAGCCTTCCTCCTCTGTGCCCCGCCCCCGTGCCTCTTGCCCGTTCCCCTCCACTGTCTTTCCTCGGAATTCGCTCTGCTGTGTGCTCATCTGCGTCGCTCTTTTCTTCCGCCTAGGCTCCGCTGTCAGCATCATCGGTCTCACCACACCCGCGTCGGGCGCGTACAACGTAACGCTCGACAAGGAGGAGCCCATCTCAATTTCTGGACGTGCTTCGTTCACTTCCAACGCCCCCACCCTCCTCTTCTTCCGCACTGGGCTCGACCCCTCGGTCATGCACGCGATCGACGTCGTTAACGCAGGCCCGGCGGGTGCGGGTGATGGCGCAGGCTCCCTCCTCTTCCTCAGTGCGGTCAACGTCACGCGCGTTGAGAGTGGGTACGTGCTCCAATTTTTTTGTTCGCGCAGCGCGGATTCTGACCATTTGATCCGCTCGCCCCCACCCCGCACTGCTCGCCATATCCACTGTGCCGTATTCCTGCCAAACTTGTGGTCCTCTTCACTCCGACGTCGGATGTGACATCGACGCATTATGACATCCTTGCGCCGCCGATGCCGTACGCTCCCTCGCCCTCGTTCAGCGCAATCCCCATTGGGGCCTCCAAGTCCTCCTCAGGCCTCCCTCAAGGGGTGATCGCCGCTATCGCCATCGGCGTCACGCTCTTCGTCGCTTTGATCCTCGCGCTCGTCGTGCTTTGCCTGCGCCGCCGCCGCCGACGCGAACACCACAAGCGCTCGATGCTCGTCAGCCCGCAAATGCGCCTCGCGCGCCGGCTGTCCTTTCTCTTACCGCACCGTCGCCACGAGTCCCCCACGCCCGTCGTCGCGGGCAAGGCGCGCGAAATGTTCGACCCAGGCTACCTGCCCGGGGCCGTGATCGCGCCCGCGGGCGTGCTCGACATCTGCAGCCCGAGCACCGAGTACGGCTCGTACGGACAGGAGAAGGACGGGGACTCGGCGGACGAGTCGGACTTTGGCGAGGGCGAGGGCGCGGACGGGCGGCGGTTCTCGGCGGTGGAGAAGGGCAAGGCGCGCGCGCTGCGGCAGAGCGGCGCGTCGAAGAACTCGGACGGCAGCTACTCGATCGAGCTCCCCGACCTCACCATCGTCCAGAACCCGCACGGGTACCTGCCCCCCTCGGCGGTGCCGTCGACGCCCTCGCCGCCCGGGCACACGCTCGTGATCTCGTCCCCGACCTCGCCGAGCGGCACGAAGCCGAGGGGCCCGCGGGAGTTCCCGGGGCGCGGCGCGGCACGCGAGTCGACGCGCGGGATACTGCTCGCAGCCCTGCCTTCGAGGTCGAGCCCAGGGCCGTACGGATCGCTGCAAGACGTCGACTTGAGCGACAGCCAGATGCTGGGCGTCCCGGCGCCGTCCTATCTCCCGAGGCGGTCATCTCCCCGTTGCGATGGAGTTTGCGAGCGACGTGGAGGAGCACCAACGCGACCGCCACCTGAGCGCGGGCGCGGTCTCGCTGCCACCGTCGCTGAAGCAGGCGCTCGCTGAGTACGCCCCTCCCGTGGAAGCGCGGCGGCGACGCCCCCGTCCCCTACGCGCACCACGGGGGGCCGGATGTACTCGTTTTTGGACCTATCGTCGTCGGCGTCAACGTCGCTGCGGTCGCAGCGCCAGAGCTCATCAAACTCCACGAGCAAGACCAAGTCGCGTAGCTCGTCGCGCTCGACGCGCTCGAACTCGCACTCGAACTCGCGCTCGATGGGCACCACCGACCGCACCGATCGCAGTCCAGCACGTTCAATCGCCGCCCGCGCAGACGTTGACGTGGGCGTCGCTGCCCCCGGATCGACGCATCTCGCTCGGGCTGTCGATGACGTTCGGCGGCGGTTCGTCCGTCTCGCGTCCGTCGATCTCGACGGCGAACCTCTCGATGCACCCGATCTCGCCCTCGTACGCGGAGCCGTCCCCGCCGCTTCCCGACGTCCTCCGCCGCCGCCTTCCGGATCGACTCGCCGACATCCGGCGACCGCACCGACGCAGATGACGACGAGGCCGACGACGATGCGGACGACTTCCCGTACACCGTCAACCAGTTGCCTCTCCGACGGACTCTATCCCGTACACCGTCTCCGACATCCACTTCCGCCACTCCACGCACTCCTTCCATCCTCTCCGGCCGCACCGAGTCCCGCCGGGAGTCCCGCAGGCTCAGCGCGTCCCATCGCCGCCGCACCCCCCACTACCGTCGTCCCCCGGGGCTCCCTCCGAACTCGCCGTCGTCCGCGCGGCCGACGCACCACCGCGGTATGTCCCAGACCAGCGGCTCGCAGCAGGTCCCGCCGATGATCGTGCAGCGCATCCTCGGACGCGCGCCGGCGTCGAACCCGCCGACGCCCATGGGCCCGCAGGTTCGCGACCGCGGCGAGCTTCGCGGCGGCACGCGCCGCAGCGAGCAGCCCCGTTGCGACCGTGCACCCTGCGACGCCTATGCCTGTGCCACGGCCGACGCCATCGCCGCACCCCACGGTGTCGCAGGGTGGGTCGACGGGCCCGGCACAGACGCAGGCGACCCCGGGATCGTCGACGAGCGTGTTCGGCTTCCAGATAGGGCGGCACCTGCGTGAACGATCGTGACCGGGTTCTTGACATTTCCCGCATACATAGCGTGTACATACCACCACTCCTTTGACGGCCATACGACACGGCTCGCATTCGCACGTCCCCCAACCACGTACCACCTCCCCTCCCCCGCCCTGGCGCGGGTTGTCATCTTAACTCTTGCGTGCGCCGTGCGGACCGGTCTTGCTTGGTGCTAACTTATCGTGACGTCCTAATCGGCTCGCGTTCCTCTTCCGCCCCTCCTCCACCCCGCCCACACATCCCCGTCCCATATCCCTCTCCGATGCTGGAACGCACGCTGCTGCCGCTGTTGCGGCGGCCGGGCGTTCGCCCGTGTACACTACTCCCCTCCTCACATGCCCGTCCCGCCCCGTGCCCGTACCATTACCGTACTTGCCCCCACATTTAGCGACCGCCCTCTACGCTATGTCCTGGCCCGCACCCACAGCCTCGCCGCACCGTCCGTCACCCGGCATCGGAGACCCCTGCCCCATTCCCCATCTCACCTTGCACTTTGCATCTTCTTCAACATCTGCCTCACGCATCTCTCGCATGTTTACATTTTCACTTTTTACTCGTTCCGCCGTCGACACAGCTGCTACCACCACACTGTACTTGCCCTACCCGCTCGCTGTCACCAGGTCCCCCCGGTTCTGTTGTTTGTCCGCCGCTGTTGTGTTGTTCGATTAGCGCCACGACCGGTCGCAACACGCTGCCCTCCTGCCCGTCCCCCGAGTGCGTGTGCGATGTGTCCACTGGCCACGGGTATGTCGATCGGCTCACTAACGTAAGCACTCCCATGCTGCATCCTCGAGTCGGGCCTAGCAAGTTTTCGCCCTGGGCCTGGTGCCGGCCACTTCGGTCCTCCGCGTCATCGGATCCACGGTCTGAGAGTTCTAACCAAAACATCAGGCTTCTCGCGAGTCGCGAGCGAGACAAACCCGGACGGACACGCGCACGCGTCCGTCGTTCTGTCCCTGGGTGGCAACCTGTCCGTGACCGGCCAGCACGTACTACATACGGTACTTCACGCACATGGCCACCTGCGCGGGCGGGCATCCAGGCACATTGCGCCGACTTCTCAGTTCTGCTCGGGACGGCTATACCTAAGATCCCGTCGCCGGCGGCCGGTTGCCTGCCGCGGACCGGTCCGAGGAAGCGTGTGCGTCGAGAGGAGCGGCGACGAGACGCAGTGGGAGATCCCAACCTCTGGAGCCTGCACGCCGGAATCGCAGATGGCATCACTCCGGGGGTCGTGTTCTCGAAAACGTGAGCAGAGCGGACGCGGGCATGACGACGTCTCAGGCCGGCGCGGTAGATCATCTTTGGA
>NW_025954521.1:0-25260 GCF_022376455.1 Epithele typhae | reverse complement strand
GCGCGGTGTCGGATGGTGGTGGCGGGGTGGAAAGCGGGAATGGTTTGCAAGCGCCCGCGATGGCTTGACCGCCAGCCGCGACGTCGCCAAAATCCTCATTTTCTCCCGCCCACGCTGAGCGCGCCCTCGGACGCCTGCTGCACTCCTGGCCCTCGCTATATGCCCTCCCGTCTAACCTAGGCTCGCCATGGAGGTCCGTCGATTTTTTTCTGGCCGGCCGGAGTTAGTGCCCTAACCGCCCAACCAAGGTCCTCAATCACCGCGCGGCGCTGCTGTCCAACTATGAAGTATTGACGCTCCTTCGCGAGCTGGAGGGCGACCACCTTGCCCGCACCAAGACGCTCTTCGTATCAAAAAGGAGGATGAGGCGGCGGGCCTTGCTCCAAAATACCAGAACCCGGCGGATGACATCTCCGAGAACCTGCGGACAGTCGAGGTAGAGGTGAGTACCTGCCGCCCGTCTAGTGCACCGACGACCGGAGGCCAACTCATCACAGATGTGATCTTAGGCCATTCAATACCTTTCGGCGGATTTCCAACCCACCGCCTCTCAGAGCGCGAAGGGAATCACGCAGCTCACGCGGGCATTAGGCCAGTGGGATCTCACAAAGGCTGAGAAGCTCCAGGTTGTGAACTTGGCACCCACTGAGGCTGTGGAGCTCTACGTGGTATGTCTCTATGCAATTGTGTTTCGTGCTGTGCTGACTTATGTCCAGATAGTGGAAGAGTTCGAAGATCGCTTTGGAGAACGTATGGACGACATGCTCAACGCCGTCAAAGGCTCCTTGCAAGAACTTGCCGCAAAAGGCACTGTCAATGGCGATAATTCGCAGGAGATGCAAGCGGAAACCGTGGTATATTCGGAATACCAAGAGGAGTACAACGATCCGGGTAATTGGGGTACCTTCGATCCGACCGAAGTGGTCTTTGACGACAACGGCGAGGGCGTCGGCATTGAAGGTGACCTCGACGTTGAGGATGATGGATGACTTCCCTTATAGCATCCTCATCCTCTACTTAGCACGGAACGTGACGCGGATGTTTAGACAGAAGTGTATTATTGTTTGCTGCATGTATCGCTATCTACTGCACAACATAACCAATGATGCAATAGTAGATTATTCGTAACGGTGCCGATGGTCCGACCGAAACGGCATGTGCATTGTTCAAAGGAATGACACAAGAAAGGAGTGACAGATTTACACGAAGCCCAGAGAAGGGACAGGTAGAATGCGGATGGGATGCTCGAATGCAGTGGGCGGTATGGATGCCGGAAGAGGATGACGGGAAGGGCTATATGCATCGCATATGCAGTCGGATAATCAACCGCGGGGGACGAAGACGACGAGAAGGACGATGAAGGGAATGTAGGTGAGGAGAGAGACGACCAACATGACGCGACACCGTGTTCTCCAGGATCTCGCGTCTGCGAACCGCCTCAGGACGAGATCCCGTACAAGGAATGAGAAACTCACCATGTTCGACCTGGGGATCATCCAATGTGACTGCTTTCTCCGTGTCCGTCCCACCGACCCTCCTGGTCTGTGGGATTCGCCAGAAACTTGCGATCCACCAGAGAGGGAAGAGGACGAAGCCGATGAAAAAGGCCCACGCGTGCAGAGGCGATCCTTGTTCTTCACGGGAGTTGAAGCGAAGCGTCCATCCAGTGGCTTGAACGCGCGGAGGCTTGCGGGGATCGCGCATATAGTAACCTCCAGAACGTACACTGACTGAAGGAGCGTGTGGGGCGACGAGCGCAGAGATGGGGAACGAGAGTTCTGACATGCTGCGACGCGACTCCGCTTGACGATAACCGTTGGCTAGGTCAGGGGCTCCAGATCGCCTCGAGTCGGGACGACCAGAGCGCATCGACGCAGTCTTGGAAAGGGCACGGTGAAGACTTGGGGCGGGGATGCTGGTGCGGCTGGGCCAGGAGTCGGTGAGGTGACGGGTGGCCGACGAGGGGCGGGTTTGAGACTGCGAGCGGGAGGGGGTTGAGGAAGGAGACTGGCTTGAGAGACGAGCACGCTTGCGACCGGCGAAAGAAGAGGGGGCGCGAGAAACTTCGGAAACGTGGTGAGAACCTTGCCGACACACCAGAGGTGAGTGAACACAGCATATCGAAAAGGAGATGAAACAACACTCACGACGACCCTCTGTCGGGATAACGAATGTCGCGTGATGGGCGCGTTGGTCGGGGGGTGTGATGTCGACCTCTTCCGCTTTTCTCTTGCCTTTGTTGTTCATCGGCGTTTCCAAGCCCGATTTCTCTGACACAGAGCGTAGACCAGGTTCGCTCGCAGTACGGGGGTGCGGGGAATGTTCTGTGGCGCCGAAGACGGACTAGACTTTTCGACGATCGGGAACGCAGCGGACGAGGGCTTGCACCTCCGTTTTGCTTGGAGCCAGAGGGAATGGCCCCGGCATCGGAAGCGCGTTTGCTGCGTGCGCGACTGAGCGTGCTTGTTTGCGACGTTGTACCGGATCGACGCGTGCCGTGGATGCCTTGCTAGCGTGTCATTTGCATGTTGAGGCTCCGCCATGCAGGGGTTCTCCGCTGGTTCTTCGACAAGGTTGGAATATGGAGAGGGGGGTGATAAGTGATCGGCAATGCCGTGTTGAGGGGTCGCCGCTACGAAGAATGAGGAAGGTTGGCGAGAGAAGACGGCGTGGCCTGACTGCGACTCACCGTCTAAAGGTGCTGACGGCGAGTGCGAGGACGAGGACCGGGAACGGGGTATAGGGGGAGGAGGACAACGCTCGCCCTCGCCCTCGCGCAACAACGCGCGCGCACAACGAGGCTCGGCGTCGCCCGGCGTTGCCACCCTGCCTTCCAGGCACCCTCCCGGCGCTTATATCTCCGCCCTCCGCCCCCTCAGCTTCTGGCCTAGTATTACGGTCTAACAAACTACTTTCGTGCACCTTCTCTACGCCTCGCTGTACAGACCTGGGGCGGCTCCTGTGACGCTTGTCGCGTCGAGGGAACGTATGACCGCGCTGCGGCACATTGTCGCTCGAATAAACCGATGGAAGCACCGGCATCGACGTGTGGACTGGTCCCGCGTGCTCGTGGTAGTGAATCGGCGATAGAACCCTCGGCGAAGGGCTGTTCCGTCCAAACGTGACCGCGACAGAGGCGTGGGAGCGGGCGGATATGTTCGAGATGGACCCCGTCAATGCAGAAAGCACCGAGAAGTCTGGGCTGTCACTGTCGGTCAGCCGCGAGTGGGAGTGGTTGAGGGAGGCGGAAGAGACGAGGTTGGAGTTTCCGTGGCTGTCCGCGACGTTGCCCATGGATGCACTGCGCGCTGTGGTCGACTCTGCGCTCGCCTTCCGGGAACCCCGCGCGGAGGAGCTGCCGTGAGGCGAGCGGGCGGTGCGCCGATGCCGTCCGAACGTCGACCATGGAGAGCTGGTGGCGGACGGCAGCTGGGAACTTCGCGCCGCGTGTTGCTTTGCTTTCCACGCAGACGGGGCGGCGGGAAGGTGCCTGTTCTCCTTCTCCGAGCCTTCTCGCGAGTGTTGATCTGTCGCTGGCTTATCATACTTGCTGCCCAGACCGAAGGCACCAAGCCCTGAACGTTTGCGAGGTCGGGGCGGCTTGAGAGCACCGGGTGTCACCTGACTCGCTTCGATTGAGTCAAGGAGAGCCGGCAAGTCCTCGACGATGCGCCGGTCCACAAGCAAAGGTTCCGAGCGCGATGGCAAAAGTGTGGGCTGCTCTGGCGGAGCTGATGGTGGGGTGTCTGGTTGGGTAGGAACGAGGCCAGGCTGACTGTGTGCACGCCGTCGGAGGCGCGAGAGGATGGAGGGCATGACTGTCGATGAACCATCTGTTCAGTATATGTACTACCGCCTCCGTATTGTAACAGCGCACCTTGAGACGTATGTCGTGAGATCTTGAGAGGTCGTGAAGTCCGTTTCTGGATCCCGGAACTACGATCAGTTCAACGAAAGTCATCAAGTTCGCGATGATGTCGAACAGTCAACGAGCTAGGAATGTGCTCACCTTGACTAGCGGGAGGGCCGAAGGCACTGTAGTGTAGGGCTGCCTGCTTATATGTTCGCGGCAAGAGACATCAGATTGAGAAGTCTTCTCCGAGTCTCAGAGCCGACGCTCATGCGCAGGAGCATCCCAAATCGGGACGACACGATTCCCCGCTGCCAAAACTTCTGAAAGATAGGCGCATACATGAGGCCGGAGGTCCAGAGGCGAGGTACAGTTATTTCTGATGAATGTTCTCAAGCAGTTGTATGCGAGTGGTTCACCATCAAGTTGCAAAGTCATCACGCGCGCAGGGTGCTGAAGAGTCGCTGGTCATGTGGTATGACGTTTATTGGTTGCCGGCCCAACGGCCGGTGGTAACCGCATCGTCGCTGGGCACCGCCAGTCACGCACGTCACGAAAAGTCACAATGCTCAACGCGGCGCGCATCGCTCAGCTCGGTGCTGTCCACAACGTCCACGTCCTCCTTCTCTCCCCATCCGTTGCCCGCCATGGACCGTCTTGAATCCCTCGGAAATGCCATTTCCCAAATATCGATCTACGACATAAAGTCGATGTACAACCAGGTCCGTCCCTTGTTCGGATGAGATTGCTACAAGTGCGCTGACAGCACGCAGGCGAAGAATGTTGTGTTCAATGTTAGCGAGATGGAGGGAAAGGTCCGCGACGCGACCAACGATGAGCCCTGGTATGTGTGATTGAGTGATAGCGGAGCAATGTCTGATTCTGGCCCGTAGGGGTGCGAGTTCGACGTTGATGCAAGATATTGCCCAAGGGTACGTCCCGTTCCGTTCTTACGTTGAGTGCTTGCCTCTAATATCACACTACGTACAGCACATTCAACTTGTGAGTACGTTGTTGAAGAGAAGGGGCTATTGCTAAGGTGTATCTAGCCAAAACTTCAACGAGATCATGCCCGCTATCTACGCACGGTTCATGGAGAAAGAGGCACGCCAATGGCGTCAGATCTACAAGGTGTGTTGGTGTCAACGCTCGAAGTGTAGTTCATGCTAATGGTGCGTTGAAGGCTCTCCAACTGCTCGAATACCTGGTGAAGAATGGCAGCGAACGAGTGGTTGACGATGCACGTTCTCATGTCGGCACTATTAAGATGCTGAGGAACTTCTACTACGTGGATGAAAAGGGAAAAGATCAGGGTATCAACGGTATGTTTCATATGTCGAGTCTCTGCGGCGCCCATTGAAATGGAATGCAGTACGCAACCGGTCCAAGGAACTGGTCGAGCTTCTCGGTGACGTCGAGAAAATCCGTGGAGAGCGGCGTAAGGCCAAAGCCAACAAGCACAAATATACCGGGACTGGCAACGAGGCTATGAGTTTCTCATCTGGTGGAAGCCGCTATGGTGGATTTGGAAGCGACAGCTATGGTGATGGCAGCTACAGCGGAGGGGGAGCAGCAGTTACAGTGGTGGCGGTAGTGGATACGATGGTGGCCGTGGTGAGTGCCTTTTATTCTCATATGCATCCTATGCTCACATAGGACAGGATACGACAGTTACAGTGGTGGAAACGGTGACATGCACTCCGCCTCCTCCAGTTCACGGAGGCAGTTCCAGGAGTACGACGCTGGTGACGATGACTACGTTGCTCGGCGCTCGAACTCCGTCTCGAAAGGCGGCTCGTCGTCTCACTCTGCTCCTCCGTCTCGCTCAAACACCGCTCCCACACCCGCTGTTCCCGAACCTCCAAAAGCAAAGCAACCTGAAGTGGATCTCTTGGGTATGGACGACGACGCTTTCGGTAGCGCCTTGTCTGCAGCCACGGAAAAGGCGCTCCCTGCCCTTGCTGCTCCCACCTCGCTAGTTGGTACGCGCGTGTATTGGCCTTCGCGTTCTGCATAAACTGACAGCTTCCAGGTGGCGGCGACGACGACTTCGACGACTTCCAGAGTGCCCCTCCGTCAGCTGTTCCGGCTACCTCTGGTTTCGCCCCTGCCCCAGTTGCTCTCGCGCCTCCAATCACCGCTCAGTCGATGTCCCCTCCGCCGATGCAGCCTCAGCCCGGCTCCAACAACGGCCTGTTCAACATGCTGTCATCCGCCCCTGCCGCGGCGCCCATGCAGGCCTCTATGGGCATGATGCAGCCCATGGTCGCCTCGCCCCCGCCCATGATGGGCGCGCCGCTGATGGGCCAGGGTGTGATGACACCCATGTCGCCACCGTCGCGCACGACCGCCACCTCTCCCGGAACAGGCGCTCAACAGCCTAAGAACTCCGCCAACTTCGACGACCTCTGGTCGATGTCGCTCGGCTCTGGGCCCAAGCCTGCCGCGGTCGCCCCAGGCGCGCAGAAGAGCATGAAGGCACTCGAGAAGGAGAAGGCGCAGGCGTCGTTCTGGGGTGGGCAGCAGCAGCCGGGTGCGGGCGCGTTCGGCGGTGCTGCTGCGAGCGCGGGGCCGCCGAAGCAGGCGGGCAACGGCTTCGACGATCTGTTGTTCTAGGCGGGCGCGAGCTGGGGGTTTCGTGGTAGGCGTGTGGAGGCGGAGGAGGACCTGGATTTAGAGCGGTGCGCGGCTTCGGGCTAGTACGTATGTATGCCTCAGATTCGATTGGGATTGTCATGTGAGCGTCGACGACGTGGATTCCTCCGCATGTTGTCCCCACCCTGTTCAACATATCGCTCATCCCTGCTGTTTTCATATAGCAATTGAACGACATGCATGGACCGCAGGACGTTGGACAAGGCAAGATCATATTTCGTCTGCCAGCACCGCCGCTCTCTCGTCGTGATTGCCGTCAACGGTCACTGGGTTCGTTCAGCCTACTACGTTCGTCCGACTATATCACCGAAACAGAGCCCCTGAGGTCCCCCATGTTCTGAAAAAATACCTCTCCTTCCTCAGTCGCAAATACAGCCATCGAACCGTCCCGAGACAGCGCACATCTACACACATCCGGTCCGTCCTCGCGTCTGGGAACCTGGCACAGCGTACCGTCCTCAAGCCTCCAGAGCCACCACTCCGACCTCGTGATTTTTATCGCCACAACGCGGCCGTCGCCCGACAGATCCACGATCGTCTCGACGTCTCTGTAGAGCGTGGGGTCGCGGCGGTCGTCGAGGACGGCGATCGTCGCGCCCGCGAGCGTGTCCAGGACGAGGCAAAACGGGGTGCGCCGCGCGCCGACGACTACCGCGCGCGTCCCGTCGGCGGAGAAGGACGCGTGCGAGATGGACCTGAGGTCCGCCGGGAGCCCCGCAGGCCGGACGGCCGCCACTTCGTCGGGCGAGCCGGCCGCGGCGGTGAGCAGGGTGCCGTTGTCGCACATCGCGACGACGTGGGGGCGGTGGTCGAGTGCGGCGGGGCTCGAATGCTCGCGGAGGGACGTCGCGCAGATCTGCGTGTCGGTCCCCGGCGGTGCGCTGTCGCGGTGTTGGGGGAAGTGGGGTTCGCAGGAACCGGTGTCCAGTGTCCAGACGCAGATCGACTCGGTGTGTGCGGCTGGGGTGGAGGGGGAGATCGCCGTGACGTCGGAGAGGAGGTACCGTTCGTCCGCCGACAGCGCCAAAGTGCCCGCACGCCGTCTACGGCTCCGAAGCCTGAGAAACGGCGATGCTGTGCAGATGGGTGGGGGAGAGAGGGTGCGGAGGTGGCTGGATGTCAGAGCGTCGTAGATGTAGACATTGGCTGCCGAATCTTGAGCGAATATTTGGCTGCCGTCCCGAGACCACAAGAGTCTCATAACCAGACCATCCAGATGAAGCTTGATGTGCCCGACAGGTTGAGAGTGATCTGTAGGTTTTGTCGATGCAGTCTCGACCGGAAGAGGGAATACGGTTATATCGTGGCGCGATGCGATGGCCCAGTGCTTCTCAGTCGGACAGAAAGCGAAAGGAGATGGAAAATGTGCGTAGGAACGTGGATCTGCGAGGTGGTACCATTGGGAGGGGAGTGATGTTCCGGTTTGATTGTCCCAGACGATGCATTCGGACATGGTCGACGCAAACACCCAGTTGGGATTCCACAGGGTGCTTGCTGCCCACCTTCCACTAGGAGAAAACACGAGGCGATCCGGCTGTCGAATATGCCCATACTCTGAAATGTGCTTCTTGTGGGCTGGTTTGAGCGATACAGACAGGAATCAGTTTGCGTGCGCATTTTCTCAGAGGAATAATACGTACTCGAGTAGTCTGGAGGAGCGATACGCAACAGACCTCTCTCTAACAACGGCGAGAATAATTGTTCCAGCAAGGTTGTCCAACGAGGCATCTGGTTCCGTCTGGGCATCTGTATGACGCACGTGAGGCCTGTCAATCGGAGGCCGGCGTGTTGCGATATCACTTGAGTCAATTGCTGTACGATGGACACCTGTTCTTGCGTCAAACCAGCGCTGTCCCAGTGCACCACAGAACTCCGGAATATCAACGTAAACGAAAGTAGTGAATTCGGAAGTTCGAGACAGGCTTCGTAAAGTTCGAAGTCGGGGCTATGGTTGAGTTCTTGCAGAATAGATAGATGCCTCAAGTTTGTGAAAAGAGAAATATCGAAACCTAGTACAGAGTATTGAACGTTAGCGGATTGCACGTCAAATAAGCAGAAAGGACCCGCCAGATTCTATTACGGTGCCGCTGCTCAGCGTTATATCCAGCAGGGACTCCGTGTTAGGGATTAACAGCACGGTCCACTCCGGCTGAGCTGCAGGGAGCTCAAAACCTCGGGATCAATCACGAGGTCAGGTTCAGGCTAGAAGGCGCGCACCTCATTCAGATGTAGCGTTTGTAGGTCCAGTCGATGCGTGTGGGGCGTGAGGAGGGAGATGTTTGAGATTGGTTTTCGAAAAGAGAGACGATCCATCCGGACGTCCTGCAGCGCAGGAAAGGCACTGACAAGGCGATAGAGGTGCAGAGGAGTCTCAAAAGAGCAGACCCTCAGGATGAGCTTCCTCACAGCACGATATTGTCGCAAACAAGCTAGAATCGCTGGGGACGTCGGGAAGAGAGACTGGTCGGAAGAACGAAGCCGCCCATGGAACTCCCATGCGGTGATGTGGCCTAGGTGGGGAAGAAGGACCACGATGGCGGCGATCGGGAAGATTGTTGGCTGGTCGACATTCGAGTCCAGTACGGTATCCTCTAGCCGGACGATTTGGATCATCGAGCGCAGAGAGGTGTCGCGTGCGAGGGTGTTGCAGATCGCGGATAGCTGATCGCCTCTGGAAATGATGAACCTGTGCCAGAGGCGGTGGCGGCTTCGGGGAAACCATGACTTGCACACCAGGACGCAGCGCGCGAGGGCCCGGGAGGAGTCTTCCTGGGCCGCCACGGCGTCGATGACCACTTCGGCAATCTCGATCGGGATGCGCAGAGAGCTCATGGGGAGATTTGATTGAGCTTGGATGGAACGACGGTTGAAAGCCGCTCGGAGAGGTGAAAGCACGGAAACAAGGCGAAGGCGAACCGTGAGGCGTTGCACGATGAGGTGGGCGATGCGGCCAGTTAGATGAAAGATACCCAGCTAGGCCCCTGCTCGAGCATAAGTTCGACCCTCGCTTATTCCCACGTCTCCCACGATCTGCAGATTTATCGTTCACGTTGCGGTTCCTTTTCGTTGTACTTCACGGGGACAGGCAAGGGATGGTCGCGCATGATGGTGGGAGTGAGGCGCATAAGCACATATGGTATAAGCGCTAGGCACCCGTCGAGGGGACTCTGCCCTGACTGCCTGTCTCGCTCGTCCAACTCTGAATTACAATTCTGTTCACTCTACGGAACGCGTAACTAACAGGGCTACTTCTAAATCGTTATGCATGGATGCTGGCATTGTGCGATGTGGAGTAATGGTAGTGTAAGACGGTGTGCGACTAACTACCCTTGAACTTGTTCAAAGCGTATGACTCTGGAGTGCGATGTATACCCATAATGCCTCCGCCGGGCATAACTGATTCTTCCCATCTTAAACGTACAACGCGGAGCGCTCAGAAGTACTTCTTCAAAAACTTGACGGTGGCTTCGAAGGTGCCTTCCATACCTGCCTTGGCCTTTGGGTCGCTCTAATCGCCAACCAGTCGTCAGAGCGTGACGTGGACACCCCCGGGCGGACGGGTATTCTCACCATGTCTCCACGCACGGCATAACCGTGATGACACCCTTCCCAGTATGTGCGCTCGTACCCCGGCGCGAACTTGCCGCCACCCAGGATCTCGTCGGCCTTCTTCTGCGCCTCCACCGGGAACTGCTGGTCGACCTCGCACGAGTTGATGAGGAGCGGTGCGCGGGACATCGCTGCGTATTTCTGCAGCCAGGAAGATCATCAGCGCCGACCGACCGACGAGCACACGGCCTTCCTAGCAGCGCCGAGAAGAGACGCACCTCGAGGTCTTCGGGGCACTTTAGGAGAGACGGGTGCGCGGTGGTGACGACCGCGAGCTCGTTCGTGAACCCGAGGTCGAAGCCCGTGCGCCCGCCGTAGCAGTAGCCCGTCGACGCGAACTCCGTGACGCCGTCCGCCTTGAGCGCGGCGATGACCGCGCGGATGATCTCGAGCGCGCGCGGGGCGGGGTGCCGGCCGAGCCAGGCGAGGAGGTCGAAGCCCTGCGCGCCCCCGGGGGCGAAGACGCGCTCGTGCGGGACGGGCTCGCCCTCGAAGTAGTCGACGACGACGGTCTTGTAGCCGTTGGTCGCAAAAGCGTCGGCGAGGAGCTAGTGCGTCGGAGGGAGGCGTATGAGCGGATAGACGGTGCGCCGATAGTACGCCTGCGGGGCGGGAGTAGAGGGTTGCTTACGTGGGCGTTGGGGGATTGCATGCCCAGAGCGTCTGGGAAGTAGAGCAGGACTTTGTCCCTGGCGTACTCGCCGATGGGCGTCGCGACGTAGCAGTCGAATCCGCCAATCTGGGTGATAGTACCTGTGGCTCGTTTAGTACGTGTTACTCTTCAAACATTCATCTACTTCTAATAGAACGCACCGGTGGGTGTTCCCTCGTGACGGACGCCTGAAGCTGATTTTTGCAAGCGTTTCTAAATGGCTATGAAGCCAGCGGCGCACCAGTGATACAGTCCTTGCACAGAGACATGGTAGTGTGGTCCTTGAAGAGTGCGTGAGAGAGAGAGAGAGAAGACACCGACCATCCTTGCACCGACCACGTTGACTTCATACATGCTAGCTATTTCCACTTTGTCCCCGAAGCGACGCTATAGATCCGATTAGTTCGGTCCGCAGACAGTCTAAACTTCAATTCGGTCAGCATTGGTGTATAAGCCACCTCCTGCTAGACTCACGGATATCATGTCGGAGGTGACTGCGCGCGATAAATCCCGATGAAACACGGACAGAGCAAGTGAGACTGACTGCATGGACACCCGTGCAGAGGCGCACAGAGAGTTTTTTGGGATCATCCAAGACGATGTGGAATAGTTCGGGAGTCGCTGAGGAAGAGCGGCGGCCCGGCTTCCCATGTTGACTGCCAGCATTCAGCGGCTCAGGCGGGCCGGGCCAACATCAGCTGACTGTCACTTAGCAACGACCATATGTGTGACATCACGCATAGATCCAGAGCGCCACTGTCAGCTCCTTCGACGTGCTGTACTACTACGATCCCATCCAGACTAGATGCTTTCCAAACAGGCGCGGTGGGTTTCGCCGCTTCCGCTCGTAACCAATTTCAACAGGTACAAAATGCTGAATCCCATGCACGTAGTATTTGTGGCTTTTGCCAGCACGTCTACACAACTTCTGCTGGCAGTGGCGACTCGGCTACATCAGACCCATTCCTTGTTGCCGTACTGGGACAGGAAAGAGCCGCTCTGCTCCGGCCCGCTCCTGTTCAGCACGTCCAGCACCATCGAAACGGCAACCGCGGGCGTCCGCGGGTTCTCGTCGAAGTCCGGCGCAACCCTTTTGAATGTGGTTGCCAGCTGCTTGACGGGCTCAGGGATGCTCGCGAAGTCGTCTGGGCATCGCCCGCACTGGATCAGCGCCCTCATCTACCGCAGAACGGAGCGAACGTGCACGTACTGGGATCCTCGGTGTAGGTGTTCACGAACCCGGGGCTGATCGAGAGCACGGTGAAGCCTTCAGGCTTGAGCGCGACGGCGAACTGGGTGGCGACCATGTTCAGCGCCGCCTTGGACGCGGTGTACGCGGCATTCGTGGCCATCTCGATCCCGCGCACGAAGTCGATGTCGCCGAGGCAGGAGGAGATCGCGAGGATCTGCTTCTTCGTACCCGCACGGAGCAGAGGCAGGAAGGCGTTGATGGCGTGCGCGGAGCCGACGGTGTTGCTGCGGAACTGGAGTGTGGCGTCAGACTCGACGGGTGGTCGACGACTAGGCGGGCGGAAAAGGGACGTACGCCGGCTACGAGGTCCTCTTCGAGGGTTTGGGGGTCGGGACTGTTGGCGAACCGTGGTGAGCGTGCTGACGACTGCGCGCGATTGTCTCGACATGCGACTTACTACTTGTCCAGGGTCATAGCGGAGTATTGGGCATGCATGCGGGCACCGTTGAGTATGAGGACATCAAGCTTTCCGCTGGTGTGGCTTGCGACTTCCGTCGCGGCAGCCTGGCATTTTCTGTGAGTGTGGCGAACATGACGAATACGTTGGTCACGGCTGAGATGCTCACCTTGAGAGAATCCACAAAGTCGAGGTCGCCCTTGACCGTGAACACATTCGATCGCGTCGACGCGAGCGAATGCAGCAGGGTCGCAGACTCTGGGGTGCGAACGACAGCGAATACCTTGTTGTCGGCGTTCTTGCTCTATAGGCACGCGTACGTGAGTACCTTGAGCTCACATGGGAGCCTGGCCGGCTGAAGCACACATACCAGTGTGTTGACAAACTCGAGCTATGATGGGTCATTAGCAAGGCTCTTGGGGCAGTTGGAGAATCCGAACCACTCACTCCGATGCCACGGGACGCTCCGAGAACGACGTAAGAAGACATAGAGAAGGCCTGAAGATTTAATGCGGGGGGTATTCAAGTGTAATGGACTGTCGCTGACCCCATGCAACGCTGGCCTTATAAGTACCCACCGTTGTGTCACAACTTCGAAGTTCGATTAAGAGGCGCTCATGGATTATGGATTGCTGAGGCATGTCCGTCATCGGGGCATCGATATCCACCTTGACAGTGAGTCAGCTCATTGCGCGCTCTCTGATATTATTGAACCTCTAGACACAGGTGAAGGAAGGACCACAGGAGCCACCTATTCACTCGACCACGGCTCCTCACGCTTTGCCCCAGGCTGAGCCTGGGGCTCATGGATTATGGATTGCTTAGGCATATCCCGATGGGCGCGCTGTCATCGGGACATCCACAGTGACATCACTAAACTTGGATCGGTAAGTCGCTCACGGTCACGCAGGCAGCCGACGCTCACGCTGTGACCCAACAGCATCGCGCGATGACCGCACCGACTCTGGGCGGAAGACCACTCGAAGATCAGCCATCCGACACGCCGACGCTGTTCGGTCAAAGGTTCGTCTTCAAGACGTGGTCAGTTCTTCACCTCTCTGCCTATACTCACAACGGAAGCGGGTTGAACAGGCGGTGGTCTCCGGTGGCCCGTGCGCCTGGCAAGCCCGACAACTGTACGCCGACCATAGGTTGACCATAGCAGTCTTCAGCGCACGCAGCGGTACGTGGCGCTTGCAAGTTCGACTCTCTGACAGGATTGCGGCGATGTACCGTGGCCCGGCCCTTTCTTGATCGACCCACCTGCGCTTCCCGCCTCCTCACCGGCCCCATCTCCGCAATAAGCACATCCCGGAGGAAGCGACCGACCACATCCTCGCGCTGTACGCGGAGTTGGACAGCAAGCCGACAAGGGCGCGCCGCACGCCGAGCACCCGGCCGTTTTGCACACGGCCGCGACTTCCGTCTAGTCCGCCGATGCAAACCCGCCCGTCCGGGTGAAAACTGGGGATCCCGCGCCGGAGAGCCTCCGGGGGAAGCCAAGGCTGGTGCCCAAGGTGAACGAGGAGGTTGTCGGGGAGCTGCCGATGAACCGGGTGAGCATCAAGGAGGACGCCGCGCTCGTACACCCATCACGGACGTGGCGATGTTGGCGCTGTCTGTGGACTTGTACGATGCGTGCACAGGCCAGGGGGTTGAAGCATCGTGCCGTGTATGGCGCCGACTCCACGGAGTTAGACGAGGTGAAGGAGATCTTCGTGCGCACGGTCCCACCGGAGGACCAGGATTGGATGCCAAAGTCGGCGACGCTTCTCAGGTGAGTCCTTTTTGCTTGCTTGCAATTATCTGTTTTCAAGGGGATGCATGCAGCTCCGCAGTCCCGACATCAACAACGCTCTTGCTTAAAGGGCTCACGCCGTAGACACATGCACGTGAAATGGATTGGTGCACTCCGTATCCAGTACGAAGTAAGGATTACAGTAGACACATTATGCTCCACGGAACCTGAACACCGAGACGAATTTTCTCCAAATCGAAGGTCGGCACGTCCCCATACTCCCCTTCTTCAAGCCCACCGAGTACTCGTGCTCGGCCTGCTCCGCAACTGGCCCGTACGAGCACTCCGACGTTTCCGACACTGGCGCCGACGACGATCCCGACGACTGCCACTCCCGCTCCGGTACCACGACGGCGTGCGCAGCCGCCTCCGCAGTGGAAGGAGCAGCCTTCCCCGAAGTGCGATTTGAAGGCGCAATTCTGGGAGGTGGCGAGCTCGAGGAAGACGTGCTGGCAGTGCTTAGAGTCACCTAAACACGACGGACGCGTACCAATGCGAGCAGGTGAGACCGACTGCAAGGACGTTTGTACGGAGGCGCACAGAGACTTCTTTGAGGTCATCCAAGACGACGTGGTCGATCTAGAGTACTCGAGGTGGTTGTCAGCTGCAGCAAATTCATTCGCTCAGCGTCTCGCCGGGTGCACATCCGACAACATATATATAGACCCAGCGCACGACCCTGTGACGTCACGCGTACTTTCGGCGCTAGCGCGTATACGTGTCGCGCATCTCCAATCAATCCTGCTTCGTGCTATATACACCACGACCACATCCAGACCAAGTGCTTTCCAAACGTGTGCGGTAAGTTTCACTCCTCTCGCATATCAACCGATACACAATACTGAATATTGAATCCTATGCACGTAGCATTCGCCGCTCTAATTCGTGTCTCTCCAGGACGTCTCCTACACACCTTCCGGTGGCGACTCGGCTAATACATCAGACCCATTCTTTGTTGCCGTACTGCGACACAAAAGAGCCGCTCTGCTCTGGCCCGCTCCTGTTCAGCACGTCCAGCACCATCGACACGGCAACCGCGGGCGTCCGCGGGTTCCCGTCGAAGCCCGGCGACACCTTCTTGAATGTGGCCGTCAGCTGCTTGACGGGCTCAGGGATGCTCGCGAAGTCGTCTAGGCATCACCCGCACTGGATCAGCTCCCCGCCTCCCGTCGAACAGAGCGAAGCGGCACGTACTGGGGTCTTCAGTGAAGGTGTTCACGTACCCGGGGCTGATCGAGAGCACGGTGAAGCCTTCGGGTTTGAGCACGACGGCGAACTGGGTGGCGACCATGTTCAGCGCCGCCTTGGACGCGGTGTACGCCGTGTTCGTGCCCACTTCGGTCCCGCGCACGAAGTCGATGTCGCCGACGCAGGAGGTGATCGCGAGGATCTGCTTCTTCACGCCCGCGCGGAGCAGAGGCAGGAAGGCGTTGATGGCGTGCGCGGAGCCGACGGTGTTGCTGCGGAACTGGGGTGGGGCGTCAGACTCGAGGGATGGGCGACGGCTAGGCGGCGAGCGGGAAAGGGACGTACGCCGGCCACGAGGTCCTCTTCGAGGGTCTGGGGGTCGGGGCTGTTGGTGAACCGTGGTGAGCATGCTGACTACTGCGTGCCGTTATCTCGACGTGCGACTGACAATTTGTCCAGGGTCAGACCGGCGTATTGTGAGGCCATACGGACACCGTTGAGTATGAGGACATCAAGCGTCCCACCGGTGTGGCCTGCAACTTCCGTCGCGGCAGCCTGCCATTTTCTGTGAGCGTGACGAACACGACGACTGAAAAAGGCATGCTCACCTTGAGAGATTCCACAAAGTCGAGGTCGCCCTTGACCGTGAACACATTCGATCGCGTCGACGCGAGCGAATGCAGCTGGGTCGCAGACTCTGGGGTGCGAACAACGGCGAACACTTTGTTGTCGGCTTTCTTGCTCTATAGGTGAACGGAAGTGAGCATCGAGGGCTTGGCTGGCAAAGACACACATACCAATGTGTTGACGAACTTGAGCTAGATGGTTCGTCAGCAAGGCTCTCAAAGGGGGAGTGGAGTATCGGAGCCACTCACTCCTATTCCACGGGACGCTCCAAGAACTAGGTAAGAAGACATTGAGAAGGCGCGGCGATTCGATGTGAGGGGGGAAACTGGGGATTCGAACGATGCGGTGGGCTGTTGCTGACCCCACGCAGCGTTGGCCATATAAATACCTGCCGTTGGCCACAAGTACTCGCAAGTCCCGATGGAGAGGCGCTCATGGATTATGGATTGCTGAGGTATGCCCTTGATGCGCTGTCATCGGGAAATAACCACAGGAGTCAGCTATTTCATTTAAACACGGCTCCTCGCGCGCTGCCATCGGAGGTGGAGCTTAGACACATGCACGTGGGATGGATTGGTGCACTCCGTATCCAGTACGAAGTAAGGACTACAGTACTGTAGACACATTATGCTACACGGAACCTGAACACCGAAACGAATTTCCTCCAAATCGACGGCCGGCACGTCCCCATGCTCCCCCTCTTCAAGCCCGCCGAGCACGCCTGCTCGACCTGCTCCCTAGCTGGCCCGTACGAGCACTCCGACGTTTCCGACACTGGCGCCGACGACGAGCCCGACGACTGCCACTCCCTCTCCCGTACCGCGACAGTGTACTGCGCCAGCACAGCAGCCTCCACCGTGGAAGGGGCAGCCTTCTCCGACGTCGTGCTGATGGGGTTCCTCCCCGGGCACGCGGCCTCCACCGACCAGCACTCCTCTTGCGTCACGCCCGGCGCGACGCGCCCCGCCGTGTCCCACGTGGATCGCACGACAGGACCAGCATCCGCGAGCTCTTCTTCGTCCATCCAGAACGTCTCCATGCTCTCGACCGCCTCTCTGATCTCCTCGATCGTCACTTGTTGCGGAGCCCGCTTGGTGCACGGGCGGACGAGGAGGATGCGGAGGAGCACGTCCAGCGCTGTCGAGACCGAGAGGAACGTGCGCAGGGCGGCCGGGTCCGCGGCGTACGCACGGAAGCGGTCGCTCGTGCGCACCGAGGCCTCTCCCCAGGGGCGGAGGCCGCAGGTGAGTTCGATGAGGATGATCCCGAGCGCCCAGATGTCGTTCCGGCGAGTGTCGTACGGGAGTAGCGTCTCATTGTCGTCGTCTGTGCTCCCTAGTGCTTCTGCATAAGTGGGAAAAGTCAGTGCATGTCCTGCGCACGGACTGAGCGAGGGAGACAGACCTGGACACATGTAGCACGGCGTCCCGGCACCGTAGTCGCAACTCCAGTCCTTGGTCGTCGCGAGCCCAAAGTCCGCGATGCAGACACGGCCGCGCTCCTCGTCGACGAGGATGTTGGCGAGCTTGAGGTCGCTGTTGAAGACGCCAGCGTCCAGTGGCACGCGGCCACTCCGTCGAGGATGCCGAGAAAGATGCGCTTGACGGCGGCAACGTCGCCAGCCAGGGGCGCCACCTTGTCCCAGACATATGTGTGCAGGTCGCCCGCGTCGAAGAGGTCGGTGACGATGTACGTGTACTCGGCGTCCTCGAAGACGTCGTGGACATCGGCGACATCCGGGTGGCCCGCAGCGAGGGACTGAAGCTCGGCTTCGGTCGTCTGTGGATGTGAGGCTTTGGCAAAGTGTCCAAGAGTAGCGAGCGGGGCGAACGAGCACTTACGTCGCAGTCCGAGTGTGAATACATGATTTTGATGGCGCGCGGAACGGGGTTGAGAGAGGTGGAAGAGTGCTTTCGAGCACTGAAGACGACGCCTCAGCGCCTGACTCGAGGCGGTTGAGGAGCTCGTAGCGTCCATCGGCGAGGAACCGACCTGCGAAGGAAGAAAGGGCAGTGACGCCGCTCGGGGGCGACATCGAGGACGTCCAGCTCACGCTCACCATACAGCAGGGCGTCATCCACGACATCCAGGACCAGGACATCGACTCGCTCGTCAGCAGCCTCGAGGACTTCCGCGGCGGCCAGTCCAGCCCTCTCCGCTTCGTCATCGGGCTGTACACGGGGCAGATCAACCACCCCGACGCGGGTCTCATTGGTGTCTTTGACTGGAACGGCCTCTGAGCCGTGGGCGCGGCGAGTCGAGCCTGAGGAGTCGGAGGCGAGAAGTATTAAATCGTAGTGATAGAATAGACGAGAGGTGCCGCCGTAACCTGGCATGCAGGAATCAAGTGTGTAATTTTAATGCGTTGTATATGTTGTCGGATGCGCCCTCGACGCCTGGAGGTAGATTCTTCCGACGGCCCTCAACAAGTAAGAAGTCAAGAGACCGCGCGCGAAACTTCAAGGGTTGGTTGCTTCATCAATTTACTTTTATTCGCGCGGCGCCGGACCCTGCCTTTAGCGCGGTCCACGGAGGTGATCATGGCGGTTGGGAAATACTTAGGGCCTGGTCGGCTGCCCGTGGGATGGGCTGGGTTCCCCGCCAAAATGATCCCACAGCACGATGGGCTGTGGGCTCACGATAGACGCCCCTCGAGCCCATCCCGCCGTGGGCTCGGACGCCTCCGGGCCGTGGGCAGATGGGCATCCTGATGGGCGCTTTTCCCGTCACGCCATCCCCCTGCTCCCCGTGCCCGCAATGCCCGTACTCACTGTCTCCCCCTCTCTGCTTACTGCTTGCTCCCTTCCCCTCCCTCTATTTTCTGTCTTTACACATACTTTCCCTCCAATAGTCACAACTCCACTCATTCACCATAGCTATTTCTATTATTCAAGCCACCTGATTACCATTTGCAGATGTGCACAGCCCATCCCACGGACAGCCGACCAGGCCCTCACGTTCTTTGTTTCGCAGGCTGCACGCGCATCCTCCGGCCCGGCAGGCCGCTCAGCGCTCAGTCCTGGTCTCGACTAGGCGGAGTATCCCGGCGAGCATCCGAGTCGTTTCGACTCAAGCCTGCGGGCCTTCCAAGGCCTTCCACCCTCTTGAAGTCACCCTCGACTTCGACGCATTGTAAGGCAGTCCTGCGATCGTCCGCGGGACAACTGCAATTAGCCCCGCTGATCTTTCCCGCACAGTCTCTTTGACGTGGACGGCACCCTGGTCGATTCGACCGATAGTGTCGGCGGCGCACTTAAAAGTCACCACCCAACAATCGCTCACCCCATGGACATAGTGAGGCCAGTTGCTTCGAAGAGGCGATTGTGGCCAAGTCCACCAAGAACGGCCACCACGGCATCGTCGCGCTGCTCGGTGTCAAAGCGATCGTGGCAACGGTGCGCTCTCTATCAGCGTCCCCGAGGCCGTGCTCGTCTTGTGCTGTCCCCGCTGACCGCACCTGTCGCAGATCGACGAGTTGGGCCCCGCTTTGGACAATACTGGTTCTCAATCAACCATTCAACACTCAACGACACAGGCCACAGGCTCCAAGTTCGGACTCTCCTATAAACCAAGCCGACTCATCCTGATTCCTATTGCAACAAATAAACATACACGCCAAAGTCCCTCCTAGGCCCTGAGCATACAACCCCGTCATTCGCTCAGAAGTGTTTCTTCAAAAACCTGACGGTGGCATCGAAGGTACCCTCTTTGCCCGCCTTGACCTTCGGGTTGCTCTGGGGGTGAGATCGTCAGCGAGCACTCCACAGCCATCCGCTCGCTGCGCGACGCTCTCACCATGTCTCCACGCACGGCGTAGCCGTGGTGGCACCCCTCCCAGTACGTGCGCTCGTACCCCGGCGCGAACTTGCCGCCACCCAAGATCTCGTCGGCCTTCTTCTGCGCCTCCACGGGGAACATCGGGTCGACCTCGCACGAGTTGATGAGCAGCGGCGCGCGCGACGTCTTCGCGTAGTTCTACGGCCACGTACGAGCGGCGACCGTCAGCGCTTCTCCTGATGGACCAGGGGACCCGGGCAGGGCATGCGGCACTCACCTCGAGGTCCTCCGGGCACTTGAGCATCGACGGGTGCGCGGTGGTGACGACCGCGAGCTCGTTCGTGAACCCGAGGTCGAAGCCCGTGCGCCCGCCGTAGCAGTAGCCCGTCGACGCGAACTTCGCGACGCCGTCCGCCTTGAGCGCGGCGATGACCGCGCGGATGGTCTCGAGCGCGCGCGGGGCGGGGTGGCGGCCGAGCCAGGCGAGGAGGTCGAAGCCCTGCGCGCCCCCGGGGGCGAAGACGCGCTCGTGCGGGACGGGCTCGCCCTCGAAGTAGTCGACGACGACGGTCTTGTAGCCGTTGAGCGCGAAGTCGTCCGCGAGGAGCTGCGGGTGCGAGTGAGCGGCCCGGGACCGTGCGTGCGGGAGCGGGTCGAAGGACTCACGTGGGCGTTGGGGGACTGCATGCCGAGGGCGTCTGGGAAGTAGAGCAGGACTTTGTCCCTGGCGTACTCTCCGGACGGCGTGGCGACATAGCAGTCGATCCCGCCGATCTTGGTGAGGGTCCCTGCAGCGCAGCCAAAGGTTACGAGTGTTCGAGCTGAGGGAAAAGTTGGGAAGACGAACCGGTTGGAGTGCCCTCATGGCGGACACCTGTCATCTCCAGTCAGTGATCGAGGAAGTAAGAGCTGGACAGGAAGTTTGCAGACCAGTGATACAGTTGTTGCACAAAGACATGTCTGAGATCGAAGGAGGAGAGCGAGCGGGAGGTTGGGGGACCTCGATCCCAGTGTAGGATTATATACGCCTTGAGTGCTGCGCAATCTGGCATTTAGAACCCGCCTTAGACTCTAGTAGAGAGGAAGCGGTCGGAGAGGAGGTGGATCGCGCGTCGGGAAGCTCTCCGAGTTTAGTGCGGATGCATCAGCGAAAGGGGCCCATCTCTATCACGGCCGCTGATCGAGATCGCGCTTACTCGTCGCTGACAACCGCCCGTCTGTTCTTCAATCATGCTTCAATCACATCAACTGGTCTTCATCTTGCTTTCTCCTGCTTGAAGGGTCGCTCCTCTTCAACCCGACCTCCTCTATAGTTCGTTCCTCAGGCCTCAGGCTCTAGGGGGGAATGCGTGGAATGGTGAGGCGATCGCTGTGTGACCCGCCTCTCGCCATGCGGAACTTGTGTTCCCGATGTCGGTGGACCTGATCATGCCGTCGGTGTCCGGTGTTTCGCCCCTGAGCCCGCGGCAGGTTCAGACACCCTTCCTCTCGTGCACCCCGGTGTACATATTCTGTTCGATGGCCTCTCCATCTCATCCAAGTGCCGCCGTGCTCAAGTACAGATGGTGACTAAGCACCCCTCTACTGGAAGCGCGGAGGAGGACGTAGTGCGAGTCGAGTATTCACTCCTCAGAAAGCTGAGTTTCTCCGAAGATTCCTTGCTGGTCCATGGTACATTGTACATCTATCTATCGTGAGCTGCTCCGCCGTATTATCCCCCCTTATTAAGGCCCTGTGCTATGCAAATCAAGTCCGCGTTACTTTCCATGTTGGCGGGACGGGGGTCGTTCCGCGTTTTGCTGTCGCGGCCCCACAATACTCCAAACATCCGCCCCACTGCCGCCTCTACGCCGCGAGCTCGCGCGCGAAATGGAAGAAGTCGACCGAGGACGCGTTCACGCCGTACTTGTAGATCTAGAACCGCCGCCGATCGCGTCAGCTCCCGCACCACTGCACACCAACAACAAATGTGACTCACAAAGTGCGACGACACCCAGCTCGAGAACAACGCGCGCTGGTACGTGACCGGCAGGCGCTGCATGAGCGTCTCGAGCCCGACCTCGTCCACCAGCGTCTTCGGGATCGCGCGCCGGAGCACCCCGCACCGGCTCGGCTCGTCGTCGAACAGGTCCGAGGCCTCGAGCTCCTCCTGGAGGTCGTTCAGCTTGCTCGAGAGCTCGTCCGAGATAAGCGTGCGCGGCCTCGCGCCCCCGACGCGCGCGTGCTCGCGCCAGATGCACCCGAACTCGTTCGCCGCGTTCTCCGTGATCGCGCGCTGGATGTCGCGCACGTACGCCTCGTAGAACGCCGACGGCTTGCCGTCCTTGAAGATCATCAGCCGCTCGTACTCGTCCGACGCGAGCGAGAGCCCCGCGAGGACCTCGAGCGAGGACGACGTCACTCCGCCCTTGTTCGCCGACGAGTCCTTGAAGAGGACGACCTTGCGCTTCTCCAGGTAGAGGCGCGCCTGCTGCGTGAGGAAGAGATTCGCGCCTTCGACGATGTACTTGAAGTTGGCCTTGCCGTCAGAATCGGTAAGCGAGGCAACGTTGGAGATGTTGACAGCTTCGGGACGACCACCACAAGGGACGAACAGGTCGGCCTTGTAGCGCAGGTGGGCGCCGTTCCGGAACTCGGTCCCATCGAGCACAACTTCGCCAGCTGCAGAACGATGTTAGCGAGGTCGATGTTCAGCAACCGAAAGGTACTCACAGGGCAGCTTGACGTCCTGGTCCTCGACACGAACGAGATAACCATCCTTCCCGAGCTTGGAAGTGTCGAAGAAGCCCACAGGCTTGCGAGCCTTGGCGAGACGGACGAGCTCCTCGCGGTTGAGACCAGCAGGATCGTGAAGCACACCACTTCCGTCGATGATTGCGATGGTCTTGTCCGAGCTGAGCAAGATTTCGTCTGTACCATCGCACTTAGCAAGCGCACGAGCATATGCTTGACAGGTTTACTCACTGGAACCAAGGTCGCCATCGGGCCACCGGTCTGCACCTTGGTGATGTCCTTCTCGCGGAGACCGAGCTGCTTGTAGATGCCGAGGACGTACTGGCGAACCGAGATTGAGGTCATGCCGTATACGTCGTGGGGGACGCCACCGAGCAGTTGTGCGCTCTTGCCGGTCGTGAAGGACTTCCACCACGTCTCCGCACCGCGGGCACGAGCATGCACTACGAAAAGTCAGTATCACGCTACTGTAATCACGTTGAGTCCACTTACTGGCTGCCCAATCCATGAGGTCGGCGGTACCCTCTGCGATGCTCCGTTAGCTTCGCGTATGTGAAAAACAAAAGGAATACTAACCATCAGGACCGAAGAACAGGAGCTCGGGCTTGCCGTAGAGGTCAACAAGTTTCTCCTTGATTCCAGGGGTCTGCCGGGGATGAGGAGGTCGAGGACGGCCTGAAACGACATCAGTAGAGGTCTTGGAGTAACGATACTGGCTACATACATCGACATACTTCTCGAAGCAAAGCTTCGGGTTCTCGCCAAGGCTGTAATCATCATAAACATAAGGCACAGACAGAGCTTAAAGAATCCACGTACGAAGGCAGAATGGTGCCCTTGGCACCGCCCTCTGGAATGTCCTTGTTCTTGAGCGACTGCGTCGACGCGAGCGCGTAGTTCTCGTCGAACCTAACAATGACGTCAGCGGTGTTTGGGACCCGTGGCTAACGGAACGCTTACAGTGAACGTTGGTTGATCGAGTAGTTCCTAAGACAGTGTCAGGGCATGTTTCGTAGAGACGGTAAGGGTGGCACGTACTCCCTGTTCCTCGACATGACGATACGGATGCCACCACGAGCAACATCCTTGAACCGGATGTGGAATCCACGGAACTCTCCACCTGTCGAGGCGGATTCAGCGGCTGAACTTCGAGATGTCGATAAACAACACACCAATGATGAAGAACAGGCCGAACGGCTTCTTGGGGTACTCGACCTCAGGGAGGAAGTCAGGTGCGAGACGGAACGACAGCGCGACCTTCGTCGGCTGGTAGAAGTTGGTCTTGAGGACGTTCCTAAGCGCAAAAGCAGATCAGCAGAACTCGCGTTTCAAGAATGTTGAAGGACGTACTTGTTGAAGATCAAGAAACTCTCCAAGACCTGGAGCTCATGCTTGTTCGTCACCGTCCTCCGGATCTTGTCGTGTAGCTCCGCATCGGTGAGTGGCATCTGGGTACGTAGACGCTGGTATGACAGCGTAGGCCTGACGAAGCCCCAGATGAGGACATTACACACACAGTAGTTCGGCGAACACGTACATGAGCTTCGCGGCTTCATCGGTTTCAGGGTAGTGTGACATGGCGAAGTTGACGTAGAGGAGGTTGATCTAGACGGAGAATGTCAGCTTCGCGTCTGACAATGCGACCAGTCCGCTTACCAGCTCAGCATGTGCATGGATGACCTCCGCGATACTCTCGCGCGTAAACGTCTCCTCCCTGAACCGACGCTTGATGTCATCAAGCACGGTCGCGTGGGCAGGGTTCGTGTCGTCAAGAAGGCTCTTGAGCGTGATGTATGACGACCCCAGCCTGTTACAGAAGTGCTGCGCGAATATCCAACCGCAGTCTTCGGCCCCTACCATCAGTATCATATTCAACGCTAAGATCAGGCTCGACGCCTTACACGCATATGTCGCCTCCTGCACGGCGTGGTCGCCACTGGGCCCTTCCCAGCGTAGAAGAAGGGGTTGTTGGGAAGACAGTAGAGGAGCGAAGCCTCCTTCATGACCTGGAAGATCGAGTGCTCAATCGGCGGCGCGTTGGCGCCAGGGAGCGGGTTGAGGTAGAGCGAGATGATAGTGATCCCGTTTGAGAATTGTTCTGCACACCAACCCGTAAGCACCCCATACCAAACGCAGATCGCGCAGAATACTCACCAACATACTTCCTCGCGGAGTAGAGCGAGTAGAAGTGGTAGAGGTTCGAGAGCGCGCTGAACAGCTTCTTGGTCCCGCCTGTCTTGTAGCAATGACCATCCGGCGCTCGCGCGAGCCCTCGACTCGAACACCTCAATGACCGGCCCAAACCGCTTCTCCACGTTCCACATGACGTGCTGGTAGATCTCGAGCGTGTGCTCGCTCGCCTTCTCGAGGAAGATCGGGTCCGACACCGTACGGATGTCGGTCTGCCTGCCATCGCACGTTCGCAGACGTCAGCGCACCCCCGGCTCAGAACGCGCACACGCGCGCAAGTCGCGAACGCACCCATTGCGCGCGTCGACGCGGGCGGGCTTGCCGGGGAGTTGCACTTGGTGACAAGTAGCAGCGGAGCTGCTGGAGGCGTCGCGGAGATGCTCCCCAGCGAGCGGTAGGTCTCGAGCCGGTACGCGCACTCGGGCGTCGACTTGTCGAGGAAGAGCTCGTCGATCCGGCTCTCGCACGTCGAGCCGGGTCCCTCGGTCGTGGTCATGCCCGGGGCGCTGGTGTGGATGAAGGTCGCGCCGTT